>NC_141097.1:15285216-15472716 GCF_041138505.1 Cibotium barometz | reverse complement strand
TAGTAACCTATTGTATTATTCTAAGAATGAAGGACATTGAGAAGCATTATAATTTATGAGTGAGAAGGTTCTAGTAGGTGATGTGGAATTGGTTTAAGTTAGCATAGAGGATCACACACATGTCATCTTCATAAAGGCATTGGGTACATAGAAGCTCTATTGCTTCAGCAGCTTACTTGGAGTGCTAAGATATTGAGCTCAACTAGTGTGAATATGGATGACACACTAAGATGACAACTTGAGATTTATGCCACTCACATGGTTGGTGAGATTATGGCTGATATACCACTAGTGTTTTACAAGCTGAGGAGATAACCACTTTGGTTCACTAGAGTTATGGCATAGTTACAGCATATGCTCATATAGTTGAGTTCACTTTGTGGACCGACCTTGTAGGTTTTAATAGTAGATTACTTTCCCTTATAGTATGTACTCGTATCCTTATGTTGTTGTTTTGTAAAGAGAACATAATACAAGACAATTCAAGCATTAATCTCTCTTATCTTTATGTTATAGTTGTGTAAAAGAGAAGAGAGTAGAAGAAAATTCAACCATCCATCCCTCGTGTACTTTTCTACTCTTGTGTGTGTGTGTGTGTGTGTGTGTGTGTGTGTGTGTGTGTATATATGTGCGTATATACATACATATATATATATATATATATATATAGAGAGAGAGAGAGAGAGAGAGAGAGAGAGTGATATTTGGCTAACCAAAAAAGGAGAGGGATGCACGTTTGCAAAAGTGTATTTGCATGCATGCTCATGTGGGTTTACATGTGTACACAGGGACATACGAGGTGTAGGTGTGTGCACGTGTATGTAAATACAAGTGTACACATAAGGTGTGGGCATGTGCACAAAAATGGGGGTGCATGAAGAGCAAAGGTGCATACACATGTGTGCATGAAGTGCAAAAATGAGTGCATAAAGAGTAAAGGTGTGTGGGGTGCTTATGCAAAGGAGGTTATTGCTTGTGCAGGGGGCAAGTGCCCATGTAGGTGAATGTGCACATGCAACATGTACATGTGAAGTGTGAATGGAGGTGCATGGGGTGCACGTGCAGTGAATTAATATACGTGCAACTACTTTTTGTCGATATGAGTAAGACCATGGATAGGGAAGTTTTCATTGATTGTGACAATATGAGGAGCTTACAATTGGCGAGTAACCTAGTATATCATGTTAGGAATGAAGGACATTGAGGTGCATCATCATTTTATGAGTGACAAGGTTCTAGTAGTAGGTGATGTGGATTTGGTTTAAGTTAGCATAGAGGATCACGCACCTGACATCTTTATGAAGGCATTTGGGTACAGAGAAACTTTGTGGCTTTAGCAGCTTACTTGGAGTGCAAGGTATGGAGTTGAGCTTGAGAGGGAGTGTTTAGATATTGAGCTCAACTAGTGTGAATATGGATGACACACGAGGATAACAACTCCAGATTTATGCCACTTGCATGGTTAGTGAAATTATGGGTGATATACCACTAGTGTCCTACAGACTGAGGAGAAAACCACTTCGGTGCACTAGAGTTATGGCATAGTTACAACACATGCTCATATAGTTGTCTTTCTTCTAAGAAAAGTGATAGTCATTGTAGGTGGCAAGGACATGAGTATGGGAGGTTGCTAGAAGTTTTAAGATTGAAAGAAAGATGACGTTATAGGTCGAAATATTGGGACATGAGGATGGGAGGTTTCTAGACGTTTTAATATTGGAAAAAAGATGACATTGAATTCTTTAGAAAAATAAGAAGACATGAGAAATACAAGTATTTAGGGGATCAAGGTGAGGGACCCAATAATCTAGTCACTAGCCCAAAGATGTGAGCTAGGTTTCATTTGATGGAATATAAACAAAGCAGCATTATTGTATACCCATCTCAAGCAAGAGTTTCCTATACATTGTTTATTGTGGATTTGGAGCTTCTACTTATGTCCATCTCATGAGACATCATTTTTGGAAGAATAAATGCATCCTTTTAAAAGATACAAGAATGTATGGTGTTCTTTAGCTTTTTATGCACTCAAGTGCCCTACCAGTAGTCCTTCATGTAGGAGCAAAAATTATCCATGTTCTTAGGATAATGCAAGATATGGGGATCCTCATTAGCTTTTTGTGCACTCAAGTACCCTACTAGTAGTCCTTCATGTAGGAGAAAAAATTATCTATGTTCTTTGTATAATGCAAGATATGGGCGTCCTCATTCCTTCCTCAATATTTATTAGTTTTCTTATTTATGTGTTGTAAAGCAACATACTAATATATATGCATGTCATGGCTACTTAACTTAAGCCATAGCTTTATGACTCACAACATGGTTTGTGCACTAACAATGCACACCTCTTAATGTGCCTATAGTGCACATTAGACTACATGCATACTGCCTAATTCTTTAGCCCCTCATGAATTACATGTGTCATCTTTAAAGCCACATAGCCAACTCTAGAATTATAAATGAGACAAACCTCATATGAGATCTCAAGGAGCTTCATATAAAAAGCTAAGTTAGTCCTCATTATGAGATCTCAAGGGTCTTCATGTAAAATTCTAAGTTAGTCCTCATTATGAGATCTCAAGGGTCTTCAGTTAGTCCTCATTATGAGATCTCAAGGGTCTTCATGTAAAAAGCTAAGTTAGTCCTCATTATGAGATCTCAAGGATCTTCATGTAAAAAGCTAAGTCAAACCTTATTATGAGATCTTAAGGGTCTTCTTATAAAAAGCCAAGTCAAAACCTAAGGGATTTCTATAGAGTTTCCCAATGTAAACCATCATGTACAAAACAAGTCCATAGTGACATAGATTTTAAGTGGCCTCAAAAACTATTCACCCTCCTTTTCCTTGTTGACTCAAGGAGGGGGGGGGGGAGAGAGAGAGAGAGAGAGAGAGAGAGAGAGAGAGAGAGAGAGTCCACACACACACACACACAATGTGTATTTTTGTTTTTGATGAAAATGTAGAAACTCATAAATATCTAACATGTGCTAAATGATAATAACATTAAAATGATTGAAATTATTTATTGTTTATTCAAAAACCAAAATTATTTGAGCCAATCATGTTACAATTATATGCATTTGGATTGGTTTCTCATGTGACAAATGTATGTGTTAGATCATTGAACCGATTATCTATGCGTAAACATTCTCCACCATTGATTTAAGGGGCATACCCCAACCCACCAAATCCACCCAAATTATAGTCCCAATTTATAATTGAGTTGCTTGTAAAGGCCATCCAAAGACCTAATATCAAAAAGATCACAAAGTCTTACCCCATTAAAGTTATTCACTCATGTTGTAAGACCCTCATACTAATTCTACCCCAAGGTGTTATGAATTTCCTTTCCAAGGCCTCTCCTAAAACTAGTTAAAGAATACAATCATTCCTACCCACAAGAGATAGGCACTAAGTAAATATATAAAATTACTTAACTTTAATGGTTAGTTATGTCATGGAGTAGGTTTTTGTTGCCAAGGGCCTTGTAGGATTTTGATAAAACCACTTCACAATGGACCATCATATCTTTGCAATTATGGCTACTATGGAGAAGGCAAAATAGAAGGACACAAAGTATATTGCCACTTTGTAAATTTTCATAAGGCACAAACTAAATTACACCTTTATGAGACTGTGATATAGTTTTACCAAAATTCACAATTAGGTGTGGAGGGATGAGTTCATCACACTTTTGAAGAATATTAATAGTCACATATAGAGAAGGGCATATCAAATCCAATGCCTAGTATAATAGTGAAGCATTACTACCACTTCTCCCCCATAATACTTGCACTATAACATATCATTATGCCTAGTATAATAGTTAAGCATGGCTACCACTTCTCCCCCACACTACTTGCACTATAATAGATCACCTTAGTAACCATTGACAGATATTAAGACCTATTCCATTTGGTTATGCATAGGTCCTTATGCAATAGATGTTATGCATAGGACCTATGAAATAAGACCTCATGCAAAAGACCTATGCCATTGTTCCCGACCGCTATGAGGATGGACTCCCCCATAGGCTTAAGGGAGGAATACTAGCCCTTTTGGTTGGTCATATGTTGGGATGCTCCACTATCAATGATCCATGAACCATCAGATGCTGAGGAATATTTTGCTTTTGTACAAATTTCTTCTATTGCCATAAATTACTCCTATTTCACTTTAGCACTATTCCCAGACTCCTTTTTCTTCCAAGGCTTCAAAGGCCATTGTTCTCATCTGCTTCCTTCATTCTACACGTTTTGACCACATGACCACGCTTGTCATAGAAGAAACACTTTGCCTTAGATTTCTTCTTATTTCAAAAGCATTAGGGTTATCGGAGCCCTTTTCCTTGCCTTTCCTTACATTTACAGAGAATGTAGCATCGCTACCATCTCTAGCTTTGAAATGCATCTCCTCCTCCACAGTAAGAGGCGACATACATACTTATGTGTTTAGTGAGGTCACTAAACTATCATACTTCAGGGGTAACACTTTGATGCACCTACATGCCAGCTCTTAGTGATCCTCCCCACTGTCATTAATCTTAGTGATCCTCCCCACTGTCATCGCTATCTGATCTTGTAGATTCTTTATCCGTGTTATAAAATGCTCTACTTCTTCTCCATCTACTTGCAAGTTGATTCTTAAGGTTTTAAATCCTTGTCATACTTCGGGGGTAACACTTTGATGCGCCTACATGCTAGCTCTTCCTGCTAGCTCTTCCCTAAGATCTTAATGATCCCCACTCTCGCTATCTAACATTGTAGATTCTTTATCTGTGATATGAAATACTATGTTGCTTCTCCATCTACAGATGATCCTTAAGGTTTTGAATCCTTGTCTGGTTCCTCGTCTCATATTAGTTCTTCAGAGCTTGCCATGCTTTAGAAACTGTGGTAGTATATTGAACCAGGGTCACCAAATCAATGATGTATTTGTGATAGTGACACATAGCGTATCTGCATTCCTTCACCTCAATGCCAAAGCGAGAGCATGATCTAGTAGTATGGTCTATTGTGGATCTATTGGATCCAGAGTAGGACCTACCTTTGTATATCAACCCCTGTTGCAGTTTCCTACAACTCATATGAATCAAGAATAAACCTAATCTGGAATTTCTAGAGAGTAATTTGTCCCATCCAACTTCCCATCACCAAAGGGTGGAGGGCAAGTGCACGAGTGGCTGCGCTATTTATAGGTTGAGCCATCTCTCTAAATCTGTCTTTAAATATAGTAGACTGCCAGAACAAGCTTGCCTAGAGCCTATGCTCTGATACCATGTAAGAATACACAATAGTGGAAGCTGGATCAACACAATGCAAAGCATTGAATTGTAGAGAAAGAAGTGGAGAGTAAACAACATTACTACCTGTAAACTTGATTATAAAACTGATGATGTCTGCCCACCCATGTACTTTGGGTAAGGATCTTTGATGGGGATCTAAATACATTATGGGACGGAGGATGTCTTGCTTACAAGAGTGCTTAAACACAATGAACTCAATAATTTTCTAAGGTTGCCAAACTAGTCTATATATAGTATCTAAGGTCGACATGGACGTAGGTCGGCCATGTCATGAACCTAGGACTTGGTCCAAAATGATCAATCGACCACATCATCCCCTTCTTGCTGGCTTCCTTTTTGGTGTCCTATTTTAGCCTCTAGGGCTGACTATGTTAGCTAGAGGGGCTGGTCACCCCTCACATATGTTCTCCCATATTATTCCCCATTTTATGGAGTCTTGGGTATTTTTCCCTAGTCGTGGAGGACTTTTTCCCTAGTCGGTTGCCTACTTTTGGGCATATATATAGCTAGCTTGCCTCCCTCATTTCTCACTGCTTGCTTAGCATTGTTTGTTGTGCTGCAGTCCCTCACATATACGAGGTTTTCTCCCCTCTTTCTCGGGACATGTATGTCTTTTGCTGATGATATTGAGAGCAGGTTCTCACTTGTGCTCTCTCTCTCTCTCTCTCTCTCTCTCTCTCTCTCTCTCTCTCTCTCTCTCTCTCTCTCTCCTGTGTTTCCACTTTCCCTTCTTCCACTGCACATTCTATCAATTGGGACTATATTAAACTATAACATAATCGCACAGGGACTATGCACAATTCCCATGACTATTTGAGATCATGTGGGCCCTCAATCGAGCCTTGCAACCTGAGAATACCGTGTCCTCGATGATTTGTTGTCCAGCACTCTCACTAATGTGGTTACATAGCCCACATAAGCATGTATCCTACTTGGTAGTGTGCCAAGTTTACATAAGACATCTCCTAACCATTTGGCCACCATCTAGTGTCTAAAATATGCCCGGGTGCTCACCACAATGGCTACTCCTCATAAAGGGGGGCGTACAAAATGCAACACATATATCACCCACATAAACAACACAAGGATGGAGCATTGAGCAAATTTCCAACAAAACAGTCTATGCAGGCATTTCCACATAATAAGAATATAAGTCAAAGATATTTGGATGTGATACATTCTCATATTTGGGAACCAACAAAGATGACATCAATCAAGGATGCCACTATTATATATTTTTTTATTGATGATCACATTAGGAGGGTGTGGGTATACTTTATGAAAGAGAAAAGCATTTATGCAAAGCATTTTCGCACTTTCAAAGCTTCAAGACTATGGTTAAGAAAGATAAAGGCATGCACACAAAATACCTAAGATGAGGGTGGAAAATAATATTTATGCAATAAATTCAACAATTATCTAATAAAGCATGGGATAAAGATGTGGTTCACATGTAAGTACACCCCGTAGCAAGATGGGGTTATAGAAGGAAGACCATGCATATTGCAAAAGTTGCCCGTGCATTCATTATAAATGATAAAGGAATACCTCACTATTTTTAGCCTAAGGCAGTAGTAGAAACTACAATTTATATTATGAACATAACCCTCACTATAATAGCATAAGATAAAGAGGTACACATTGCAACAAAATGGGGTTGCAGAAAGGAAAAACATCTATATTGCAAAAGTTTCCCATACATTGTTGAATGAGAAAGGAATGCCTCACTATTTTTGGGCTAAAGTAGTAGCAACTACAGTTTATATTATAAATAGAACCATTATACAACAGTTCAGGGCATGACGCTTGAACTAAAGTTTACTCATAGAACACCAAATTTGGTACACTTAAAAGTGTTTGGGTGCATTCCTTATGTATATGTACTAGATGAGGTGATAAGGAATGCACCCAAACAGTTAAAAGTGTTTGGGTGCATTCCTTATGTATATGTACTAGATGAGGTGATGAGAAGAAAATTAGATCTCAAGGCAAAAAAATGCATCTTTATTGGATATTCCCTAAGGCAAAAAGGTTATAGATGCTATAATTCCACTACGTATGAGATGTGATTGAGCATGGATATTGTGTTTCATGTATTAGACCTTGGTCAGGAAGGTTGAGGTAGAACACTAGGAATTTTAATACATCATCATTTACTGGCACTATGGGTGTTTAAAAATCATTAAATTCATATATTATGTAAGGGAAAAGAGAAGGTGGATTAGCCATTCATAACACATGATGTTTCATCATGTTATTCTTTTGCTGGCGAGGATAGTGGCTTAAAACAGAGCCTTGATGATGAGGAGTTTGGGATCTCGAATGTTGGTTACAGCTAGTGTACAAGGAGTCAAAGGAGTGTTAAGAACACATGGTAGTGAGATCCAGGTGTACATATGTTTACGAAGGTCAGATATGGATGGTTTGAGATATGATGGGTATATAACCCATCATTATATACGATCAAGGAAATATAAGAGATAGAGCCCATCACTTGGACATAAGCATTTGGGAAGATACCATGGATAAAGAGATGGCTATATTGGATGTAAATACGACATACGGGATTAAATACCCTTGCCTAAGGAGAAGAACACAATTGGATGGAAGTGCAGTCTACAAAATAAAGCATAATTTAGGTGGGTCTGTGAGCAGGTACAAGGCAAGATTGGTAGCCAAAGGATGCTCAGATGAAAACTGTGAGAGAAATCATTACTATAGCAGCTAAGGGATAGACTTTACATCAAATGAATGTAAAGAATAACTTTTTACATGGTGATTTATAGAAGGAGGTTTTCATAGTGTAGCCATGACCATGCACACCAAGTATATCTTGGTATAGCCACTAGGATATGAGGACCATGCACACCCAAATTTTATTTGTAGGTTGTGGCTTCAAGCATTGACCTGGAGCATGGCCAGACAAGATAAGAGAGTATTTTGTCACTTTAACTTTAGATATCTAATAGATTTTTCACTTTATGTGAAAAAGACTGACATGGGCATTGTGCTAGTAGTCATCTATGTTGGTGACTTGATTGTCGCATGGGACAGTGAGGTGAAGATACTCCTTTTAAGAAAAAGTTTGAAATGAAAGATTTAGGTGAGCTATGATACGTCCTAGGTATAGAGGTGCTGTGATACTTCCTGGGTATAGAGGTGATTAGGTCACATGAAGGAATTTGTCTACATGTTGTTCAAGTATGGGGAATGATACGTTATAAGCCAATCTTAGTGCTATTAGAGTATAACATGAAATTATCTGCAGATATAGGTGACCTTTTAGAGGACCCTACTATGTATACATGTGCATTGTAAAAAGTTTTATTTGCATGACTATCACTAGGCCATATTTAACTATATTGTTGGGTTGGTGAGTTAGTTTTGGCAGGCCCCAAGAAAGCCACACTTGGATGTGGCTAGGAGGATACTTATGTACGTAAAGTCAACAATACACTATAGACTTTTCTATAAGTGTTTATGTTACCTAGAGAGCATTAAGAAGCACCCAATGGTTGCTTGTCGAGTATAGAGGCTAAGGGTTGTTGCTATTGCAGCTATAAGGTAGCTCAGGTGTTGTAGAAGCTACTTCTTATAGATATGAGTAAATGCATGGATAGGGTATTTGACATTTATTGTGACAGTATGAGGAGCTTCTTATTATAGTTAGCTAGTAACCCAGTGTATCATGCTAGGGTGTATTATCATTTTGTGAGGGAGAAGGTTTGAGTAGGTGATGTGAATTTGGTTTATGTCAACACAAAGGGTTAAGAGATTGGCATCTTCACAAAGGCATTAGGTGTATAGAGAAGCTCCGTAAGCTCAGGAGCTTACTTGGAGTGCAAGGTATAGAGTTGAGCTTGAGAGGGAGTGTTGAGATATCAACCTTAACTAGTGCAAATATGGATCACATGCAAGGAAGGCAACTCTAGATTTATGCCACTTGCATAGTTGGTAAGATTATGGGTGATATACCACTAGTGGTTTACAGGTTGTGAGGAGAAAACCACTTTGGTTTACTAGAGTTATAGCATAGTTATAGTGCATGCTCATATAGTTAAGTTCACACTATGGACTAACCTTGTATGTTTTAGTAGTAGAGTATTTTTCCTTCTAGTATGTACTTTTAACTATATGTTATAGTTGTGTGAAAGAATAGAGAATAGAAGATTATCAAGCCATTAATCTCTCTTATCTTTATGTTATAATTGTGTAGAAGACAAGAGAATAGAAGTAATTTAACCATCCCTCTTTCTTTTATAGGGTTAGGTGGGAGAATCGAGAGAGAGACCATCCAATAGGTGAGAAAGTGGCACACCTGGTGTAGCTAGAAGAAGATATAAGATAGAGGTGAGGGCAGTGAGACAAGGTTACAAAAGGTGAAACTGATAGTTCTAAAAAGTTTGGCTAACGAGAAGAGTAGAAGCAATCTCATGGTGAGAAGAAGACCAAGCAAGAGTAAGGGATGAGGCCACGAGGATGGTGCAAGAAGCCCAAGGAATGGTAAGAAAAGCTGATAAGAGAAGGGAAGAGCATACCCAAAGCAAGGAAGGAAAGACCAAAGTGGTCAGCCAAAGCAGCATGTGGAGCACGGATCATAGAGGAAATATCCTGGAGGTAGACAACATCGTCCCACAAGTGACAGTCACGCTCCAAAGATTGGATATTCTTGGAGTTCTACTAGATGGCGGATTCGAAGTAAACATCATCTGAGAAGAATAGACAGCCAAAGGCTTGGGCCAGATAAATTGGCAAACAACACCATTCAACATAAGAATGGCAGATTAGACAATAGTAGAGTCCCTTGGCATAATCAAAAACAAAGAAAGGATGGTGGTAGGGTGCAAATTTTCCACCTCATTCATAGTGCTAAAGATGGAGTTAACGTAGTGCTCCTATCCCTACCCGATGCTTTTAGTGGGCAGACCATAGTTACGACATGGCAAGATCGAACAAAATTGTGAAAGGGACACCATCTCTATCAAAAGGGGAAAAAAGAAAGCAAAAAATTTGAGTTCAAAGGGATACGCAGGTTAAGTAGACACAGTGCGATTGCGTTGGCACATGCAGAAGGACTAAATCTGATGGACGGAGTAGATGATGATGAGGAAGAAAGACTACTAAGGGAAAACCCTAATTTGGTCCCACTCTTCATGGTGGATGTTGGAAACATAACAGCTCGATGCACTACATCCACACCACGACACAATTTATAGAAAATAGTCAGGAAGACCCTTATAACAATCAAAAGGAAGCACAAAATTTGTAAAAGAAGACTAAAGAAACTACTATGTGGAGGAACTCGCAGAAGTAGATTAGCCAGCAATAAATGAGCTAAAAAAATGTTTGGAAGAAGAAAAACTAAAAGAGAAATTCAGCCAGTAAGTCTATCAGGAGTGGAAGAAAAAAAACTAAAAGAGGTTGTAAGTGTATTAGGAGTGGAAGAAGAAAAACTAAAAGATAAATTCATCGAGTAAGTCTATCATGGGTGCAAGAAGACGAGCTTGTTGAGCTAAATCTGGGCCCACAAGATGATCCACGTAACATCAAAATCAGTGCACAACTAAAAACTGTGAGAATATCTTATCTCACCTCATTATTGAATGATTACAAGGATGTCTTTTCGACATGGAGTTATACCGATAGGGAAGGCATCAATCCCATCAGATCAATCTCAAGGAGGATGCAGTGCCAGTACTGTAGAGGTACATAATGAACCCCAACTATGCCAAGCAAGTTAAGGAGGAAATTGACAAATTTCTCAAGGTCAGATTCATCTATTTGATTTAGAAGGCCACATAGAGGCCATGTGGATGTCACCAATAGTAATAGTGCCAAAGGAAAATCTGAAGATTAGAGTCTGTGTAGATTATAGGGAATTGAATTGCTATAACAATCTCGGATCTATTACCTTTTCCCTTCATAAATTTACTGTTGGGATGAAGTTGCATGTCATGAAATGTATTCATTTCTAGATGATTTGAATGGCTATAATCAAGTCCACATGGCACTAGACCTCATACATGTCAAAGTGGTCATCATCATTGAACTATGTGAGATATGGTTAATTGGATAATAACTATTGAGGTATAACTCGCGTGACATCACCATGAAAAGTAGGATTGTGTTATGCAGTTAGTTGTGTTGGAGTTCTGTAGCTCCATGATTTCAGTAGTTTTTGGAGAACATTAATTGTACATGTTACTATGCATTAGCACCAAGGATTTGTCTCCAAAAAGTATGCGAATGTAAGTGTGAGGTATGTTTTGCATCATCTAGTCCTATAAATGTGGAAACAATGCAACATGTTGCATCATTGTTTATTCTTCAATAGGCCTTTTGTTTTTGAGTCTCCTCAGGGATGATTTCCATTTGTCTCAGCTCACCATAGATAGAAAATGTCTCTTTAACAAGTTTTTTATTGGTTTACAGGCATTCGAAAAAGAGGGGGGAGGGAGGTGTAGCAAAAACCCTCGGTTAAACCCGCCGCCTAATTTAGCGCCTTAACAGTATTCATATTTTGAAAAATACCTTCAAGATTTAATTCAAATTTAAAACTTGAAGGTACAAATAAGAACGAAAAAAAGTTTTTGGGAAAACCTTTTTTTCGAACACTGATTTTTAACCAGCTGAAATTAAATACATTTTTAACCAGCTGAAATCAAATACATTTTTAACAAGCTGAAATCAAATACATTTTTAACAAGCTGAAATCAAATACATTTTTAACCAGCTGAAATTAAATACATTGGTTTTGTTCATTACCTATTTACTTGTGTCTGGACTTTTTCTTTCTCTGAATGATTAGATCACAATGATTGTCTCTTTCTTTGCTTCTAGGTTTTCCATTTGAACATACCATGCTTTTATATTAAATGCTATACTTCTATGTCCCATGGTGTCTACTTTAAGATAACAACCTACTTTTTATGGTCTAGAAAAATGTTATATCTTTTAAGCATGGGCTACTTCTATGTCACATGGTGTCTAGTTTAAGATAGTAACCTACTTTTCATGGTCTAGAAAAATGTTATATATTTTAAGCATGGGCTACTTCTATGTCCCATGTTGTCTACTTTAAGATAGCAACCTACTTTTCATGGTCTAGAAAACTGAGTTGGTCTTAAGTATCTTTAAAAGCAAGCTCGCTTTGCGTTTTTTTTGGGCTAGTTTTGCATTCGACTTCCCAAGGTTTGATTTTTAAATCTAGCTTCTCCCTTGTACTTGGCCACTTTGGCTCATATTCTATGTGTGAGTAGTTTCCTACTTAGTTGAGCCCAAATCTTCATTATCACTAGGTGGCTCTTGGTTTGAATCTAGCTTCTCCCTTGTACTTGGCCACTTTGGCTCATATTCTATGTGTGAGTAGTTTCCTACTTAGTTGAGCCCAAATCTTCATTATCACTAGGTGGCTCTTGGTTTGAATGTAGCTCAAGCTTGTGAAATTAGCTGATCTCAACTATGACCTTCTTTAGGTATGCAATGAATTCCATTTTAGAACTTTCACATCTTAGCGCCACCTCATATTGCTTCAACCATATCAACTACCTTATCTTCTTGATGGGGGTCTTATGTTACATTTACTCCAAGCTAGAGACCCACTATGTGTGATTAAGCAACTAAACTATTGACCACAACCAAGGCTTGACATGGTGATGCCACCTTCTTCTTGAAATCAACAAGCTCCAAACTGAGTTTGACTAAGTTTTTTGGTGTTATCGCTCACATTCTCTCAAATTTTGAATTCCTTTTTTTGCTACGTCTCTGAGTGCTCTTTAGGTAGTCCTTGGACTTCCTTGTGTGCCCCTTCACATCTCTTCCTTTTACGTGCCTAGTGCTTGGCTAGCATTGTTGAATGTAATTTTGTCCACTCTTTCACGTATTGCTGCAAATGGTTCTTGTGTGTTGTCAAGAATCATAATTCTTTGTCCTGTTTATAGCATGTCGAGTTTCCCTTTCCTTATTTTTCAAGTCATTTTTGCCTAAGTGTCCATAATTTCATCAATAATGATAACTTGCATACTCTTTTTATATTTCATCAAAAGTGTCTATAAGTGAGCATGCCATGCCAATCTCACTTAACTTAATACTAATCTTCATATTGATGTGGGGATTATTTCTTACATGTGCTATATCTTAGATAAGGAAAGGTAGATTGACAAGCACACTATGTGAGGAGCATATGCTCCTTTAATTGTTTTTTCTAATTCCTCTTCTTTGTATTTTAGGGCTTATAAAACAAATGTACGCTTTGAAT
Organism: Cibotium barometz; assembly: GCF_041138505.1. Lineage (NCBI taxonomy): Eukaryota > Viridiplantae > Streptophyta > Polypodiopsida > Cyatheales > Cibotiaceae > Cibotium > Cibotium barometz. The sequence continues at coordinate 15,459,153 of NC_141097.1, read as the reverse complement.
TGATTGGCTTGTTTTACGCTTTGAATTGATTGGCTTGTTTTTAGCTTCATGATATTTATGGGTATAAAGAATCTATATAAGAGCATGAGTAAGGATATAAGAAGTGGTTTGAGTAAACCATGCAATGGCTAAAAATGTTGAAATTTTTATTAAAGTGGAACAAAGAATTGCTTTTATTTCAAGTGGGGACCTTTTGCCAATTTATATGGCTATAAAACTTTAATCAGTTAGAATACATCCTCTTTATGTATGTTGTCTTAAGAAAGATAAAGAAACAAGGAAAAGAGGGGAAGTTAGAAAGGAGATGCAACAAAAGAAAAGGAGACGTAGAAAGAGAGAAGCGGAATGAGAAGAACAAGTAGTCATTAATAATAACAACAATAATAAAGAATGATAATATTGTTGGATCTGGCTAGGTCTTCCTCACCATATTAGTTGATTACCAAGCCTTATGTTCCAATGCTCTAATATTAACTTTGGTGAGAAAAAAGGAAGAACAATAATGTGAAAAATAGAGCACTAGAAGGAGAGGGAATCATTGATAAAGAATATACTTGTGAGACAACAACAATGACAAAGACAATAGCATAAACAATGACCAAACATATTGAATAAGTTACTATTGTTCATCATTTCAATGCATACTCTTTAGTCCATGTTTGTTGAGGTGGGTAAAATATGCTCATGATTTGGGACATGGCACACTCCCTTTGGATGAAATTACAGTTTACATAACTCTATAACGTGAGAAGGCTCTTGCTTAGTCTATGTGGTATAAAAGCTTTTTCCTTTGGGGTATGAAAATGTTATAGTAGGTGCCGTACCCATTGATGTGAAATGCAATCTTTGTGGAAACTAGCTTGCATGCTAGTTTAAAGCTGTGTAGGATCTATCAAAAGTCAAGGCGTGAAAACGTAGTCTTCACCAAGTGGAAGCAAAAAGTTTGGAGTAATAGAAGAGTTGATTACAAGAGATGAGTTTTGCTCTCTTTTGCAAGAGGGAACATGCCATCATTTTGTTTCATAATAATAGTGGTGGGACTCATTTATTCTTCCTAATATTTTAAAGACTTATTGGGGTTAACCATCTAGTGGAAAAGCATCATCCTTTGCCGTGTGAGCTATGAGAGTTTCCTTCTCCACCATTAATGTGAAATGCCTTCTCTCACTTGACAATAGGAATTAGGTTACATGTTAGTTTGAAGTTGACTTATGGGAGGTTCCTTCTCTCACTTGATATGGTAATTAACTTGTACACCAATCTGAATTGGTCTGCACAGGAGTTCTCCTAGCACAAGAAGGTATGAAAATGTCGTGTATTCATCAAGTGGAGGTAAAAAAAACTTGATACGCATATGGGAGAAGATGAAAAGTAGCTTGATGAGCCCCCCTCCCCCCCCCTCCTCCCCCTTCTCCTCCCTGCCTTCTTCCCCCCCTTTTTTCTTCTTGGTAGAGCAGTTATTTACAACATCCTAAAATCCCATTATAAATTTCTGGAAGAGAATCAATCCTTTTTAGCCAGTTTGAGCATGCTCACACATGTGCGGCATAAGCGTTCCAACAGTAGGTGGAGTGATATGTTGACATGGCCACTAATGCATTGCTAGGCATACATTGCATAAATTAATGTAGTGGAAGGTAGAGTATGTAGATGCAGAGCGGAGTTTTGTAATTTGTAGGTCTATTTGGTTTGCATAGTTTTGCAAATTTCCCCCCTCCCCCCCAATCTCTCATTGGCATAGGTGCTTTCCTTGTTTGTGTCATTAATGACCTCCCACTCTTCCAAGGAGCTTGTATTTGGGTGGGCGAGTTGGTGTAGCTTGTTAGCTCTCAAGTGGAGAGCCCAAGTTCGAACCTTGCCTCGAGACGAAAAATGGTTCGGTTACCCATCCTTCTTAATAAAAAAGGAGATTGTATTGGCTCCAGTGTCCACATATTTGTTTAGAGCACGCTTTAAGTGGCATGCCTAAATAGAAGTTATAGAACCCAAGGTTGTCTTAGACAAACCTTAAGGGGTTCATGAAAACTCGAGTGGGGTCAACTGACCGCAGTTAAATTCAAAATTTCAAAACCTGACAAAATTCTAGGGTGACCTTTTAAAATGATTTCTTGGCCTACCGGTAACTGTTTAACGAGGTCGAGGGTTTCCACCGCCAGTAGGCAGTAATCCACAAGTTACGACCGGGCCGCCAGGTGCGCCGGTGCTTCAGGGCTGACGACGGGCTTGGCCGGTGGAGATCGGGCTTAATGGGGCAAGAGGTGACTGGACGAGGCGGTGGTCATCTCCTCCATCAACCAGGGGTTACTTTTACCTTAAAACATTGGCATTCTTTGTTTGTGTGGCTCTGTCTCTCTTATGCTACGGCGATGGAGCAGCAGTGAAGGGTTTTTTCGCTCAGGTAGGGTGACATCTGTACACGAAATCTCTTCGTGATCCCGGCGATGGCGATGGAGCGGCATCCTACCTTCGAGTTTTCATTGTTTTTACACCGATTTGCTAAGTTGATCACATAGCATGCGTCGCTCTGATTTGATGCAGTAAACCGCAGGGTTTTGAAGGAAATGAGGATCAGTCTGTGAAGACTTTTTCCTTCCATTCATGTAGATGATGGTGGCTTGATCGCCCTTCTGCAGTGTCTCTGCACTCAGATCATGTCGTCACACCGTGCTTGACCACCAGGTAAAATTTTTGATCCCCGTAAAAGCGTTAATCCATGTCCTGTACATCATTGCGGATCATTGCCTTTTTCAATGCTAGGCAGATTTTTTAATGAAGTATAATGGCCTACAAAGCTATTAAAGGGGTGTTCTGCAACCCCTAATCCATGCATAGCACAGGATTGCAGGTCATCGGCCCTTTTATGTTGCATTTGATGATGAATGAGCGTACTATGAAAATGCGTTTGTCAATCAGAGGGAATGAATTAAAGCATGTGATCATAAGCATTGAGGAATCAATTAAATCAGAGGGTTTGTTACAGCACAGCATTATCAGTTTTGTATTTTGACACAGAAGAGCCTCGTATGCCTGTAAGTTAGTTGAGTTCTATCGTATCATAGCACATAGAGGCCCCGTCATGTCATTGCTGCTGGGAGTCAGAGGTTCAAGTCAAAAAAACGAAGGGCAATCTTTCCGAGAGGGCATTATCCAGCAGCCGGGCTCCTTTTACAACGGGAACCCTTCATCTTCTATCTGGGGCAATCCTCCTACACCACCTCTTTGGCGTGATCTCTCATCAGTCAATGTGCTTTCATCATCATCACCATTGACAGCAGCCTCTTCTTTTTCCTCTACATCCTTAGCTTCTAAAAGTGGTATCAGTATGGAAAATGAGCCGAAGGAGCAACAATGGCACCACACCTTTTCTACAGGGAGGGAAATTGTAAGAGATGAAGTGAAGCAGGAAGAGGCAACTTCAGTAAGAAGAACAACAGAATACAGATCCAATGATGACAAGTTGCAACAATTTGTAAATGGGACTGGTGCATATATGCCCTCTGACCCGTCGCTTTCCCCTTTTAGGTTTGGATTTCCACCTCAACCGACTTCCTCCGCTGATGGTACAACCAGTTTAAATCCTTCTCAGTTCTTACCCAAAGGTTTGGTGCCGGAGCTTCAGGTCAATGGCAAATCATCTGGAAGACTGGTCGATGAAGGTGGGAGGAGAATGTTTGAGGTTCCTGTGATAGCAAACACTAAATTGAAGAATGAGAAAAGCTCGAGGTTTGCAGCCCTTGACAAAAATTCAAGTCAAGATTCAGTCTTTGGAATGCCTTATTCAGGAGAGGAGTCAAGAAAAGACTGGGAATCAGGGTTATCATTTCAGAGCCGCCCCCTTTATTCCTCATCAGCTTTCCAGTATCCATCCACATACTCGGCTTCAGTCTCTTCAGAAAGTGTCAAGCAGCCAGTGGAAAATAGCCATTCTACATCTGCTTCAGGTCCAGGTGACAACAAGACTCCATTTACAGCACAGGCAAGTGATGGTGTCACACCTTCAAGTTTCAGTGAGTCACAACCTTTATTTAGCCAGAGGGAGCCCCCAGAAATCTTTGTTTTTGGTGCATCAGGGTCATCTGGAACCAGCCTAAAAGCTGGTGCATTACAGCAGAAGATGTCTCACTCTTCTGTTGTGGCATCTTCCTCAAGGATACGGACCAGCAAGTTCAAGAGACACAGCAATCTGGTCAAAGGAAAAGGGCCAGCTGCACTTGGGGGCATTGGTTCTCGACAATTGCCATCTGAATTCAGCAGGGATGCTTCTCCTCTTTCAAATGCTGGCCTTGATTCAGCCACGGAGTCTTCACATCTTGATGATGCTGAATGCTCACAATTTTCAGATGTTGGCATTTGGCCAGAGGATAATTTAGATATGGATTCTGGGACAAGTGAGTTTTTGCAGCCGTCATACTGGTCAGAACCAAAGGTCAGTTTGGGTATTAAAGCTGATGGGTCAACTTGGCATCCGGAGAGTCTGTCTAGTACAACTAATGACAACATGCATTCACACAACTTTGACCAGCAAGATTATATATCAAATTATGAAGAAAAACAGCATCTGAACCACATGCAAAATATTGGTAAGCATTTTCGTTCTTGGTGGCCATTTACCAAGAACACTGAAGACTGTAGAGAGGATAATGGGCACGTTAGAGAAGATGCTTGGACTTTTCTAAAGAAAGGGACACCTTTTAAAGAAGAAGAGGCAGATGACTGTGCCATTGGTGACTATATTAATGATGCACTCTCAGACGAAAGTGCAGCTAATTTTATTGCTGAAATGGCAAAATGTGGTGCACGTCTAGGGAAACCTGATACTGGCCAGGTGAAATCAACAGCTTCTTATGGGGAAGAACTTGCTAAGCAGTTGCCAAACCAGAAGGAAGATGCTGCTGAAGGATCAAAACCTTCAGACAGACAAAGGTTTAATAAAAAATCTTTTGGTGAGTCGCCCATCAAAGAGATTCATGAGAGAGTGACAAATATGGGCAGATCTGATGTAGCAATGAATGAGCAGAAAGAGAATCAGGAACCAGTATGGAACATTGGGAGCAAGGAGGTGCCGAAGCCTTTCATTTTTGGTTCTTCCCAGGCATCTAAGATACAAGTGGATTCAAACAGTGAAATTGCCTACGGAGGATCTGGTACCATATTGCCGTCGGCTAGCAAGAAGATTGGAAACCTAAAGGATGACAATGTGCAAGAAAGTAAGGAAGATTTTGCTTCAGGATGTGAGGAAAGCATTCTTCCTGAGCATTTTCAAAGATATGATGATACCTGGTCAGCTACTTCAGTCGATGTTGTGAAGAACTTTGGTGTTCTTCAAAAAGGGCCATTCAGTGTGTGCACTCAGCCAGTTTTACATTCTGCTATCTCCTTGAACGGAGGGCCTTCTGTGAGTTCTTTCCCCAATCTAAATTCTCATTTTGCAATGCAACAATCCCCCTTTGTTGAGCTTTGCAACGAGATTCCAACAGGCGAGTTTTCAGGTCCTGTCTCCTCATCAGATTCTGAGAGCTCACCCACAAAAGGTGAGCAATGGTCAGCAGGAGACCAGCCATCATTTCCGAGTCAGTGTTTTGAATTTCAAGGAAGTACCAAAGAAGCACATAATGTGCTGCCCATGGGGAAGAAAAAGGCCCGTGCATCCTCAAACTCAAGGAGGCACAGAAGGGGAATAAATAGACAAAGAAGGAGTACCCTTACCCAAGGGGGGATGTACACAACTTCAACAAAAGAGACAACAATCTCTTCAATGGATTTTTCTCCTTGCACAGATGAAGCTGCATCAAACTTGGGGGCAGCAAATCTGGAGCAGCTTTTGGATAACTCCACTGAACACTGGCCTGGCTTGAAAATGGATGACAGGGAGGATTGGATGCGTTTTGCAGAGAGTCCGAGCATGGAAGAACTTAGAGCTGCTGCTGCCAATCTAAGTATTGGAAAAGATCATGGAAATATTAACATCCAGGATGGCAACCAAGAATCTGGATTGCTTGAACAGTCAAATGAGTGGACTGGGCCCAGTATCTCAAGTAAGAGGAGTGGAAAATGGAAGAGGTCAGCTCTTGAGGAAGGGCAGAGTGCATCTACTCATTTTGGGAATCCGTGGGTGCCTTCGCAATTAGGAAGAGAGGATGAATTTGAAACTGACCATTATGACCTTTTTTCAAATGCTGAAGAGAGCAACCACAGAACGGATTTCGCTTTTGGTGCCAGCTCCCCCCCCACGGTGTCCTCTTCCATGCTTCGTAGACATGCTCGGAGAATTCAAAAAGAGATGGCAGCTGATAATATGAAACACTCTACTCCTATAGTAGAAATAGACTCATCACCTGGGCCTGATGTTCCTGGCATAGCAGACCTAGGCAGGGTGTCTAAAGCAACAATGGGAGTTGATTACATGCTGTCACATGGTTCAGTTGACAAGAAAGGGCCAATCAGGGTATCAAGGACATCGGTCATGAAAACCAACCATTTTTTTGCTCACAACAAGAATGCTGACGAACTTGCTACCCAAAAGGCAGTTGATTCAGACTCGTCTCTTCCTGGGCATCGCTTTGAGACTGGAATGCCTGAAAGTGCAAGTGCAGTGAAAAGTGCTGCAGCAGAACAAGTGTGTGAGCGATGGCGCCTGAGGTTAGTTGTAATTATCCTGCTTAAAGATGTTAGTGCTTTATACATAAATCAGTACTGGGAACAGGTTAGCACTCTATGTTACAGTGATTTTCAATTCACCTTTTTTTTAAATCAACAGGGGAAATCAGGCATATGCTAACGGGGACTTTCCCAAAGCTGAAGAGTATTACTCTAAGGGTGCAAGCAGTGTTTCCCCGGATGAAACCTCAAAGAGCTGTATAAGAGCCTCGATGTTGTGTTATAGTAATCGCGCTGCCACCCGAATGGCAGTAGGTAGAATGAGGGAGGCTCTTGCTGACTGTAAGCGAGCCATGGTTGTGGACCCCAGTTTTCTTCGTGTAAGGCTGCGTGCTGCGAGGTCAGTTCAGTCTTACTGTTGACAGTATGGGAGCCATATGTTTTTTTTTTGGAAAAGCTCCTTATTGTTTATGATTACAAAATCTTGAAAACTCTGCTACATCTTCTGTAGTTGTCATCTAGCGCTTGGTGAAAGCAAGGCGGCTGCAGGTAATTTCAAGGAGTGCTTGAAAAATGCAAAGGAGGGGAACAAATCTGACCCTAAAATTATAGGAGAAGCCATGGAGGGAGCAAAAAAGGCTCAGGTATTGCCCTTTGGCTCATGTTTTAATGCTTACAAGTCTTAAATGCATTCGATTGTGGTTCACACCATTGAATGTAGCTGCTAGAACCCACAATGAGGCATTATTGAACTGGAAGCATTGTGTTGTAAGTTCAAGTTGTTTTTTAGTTGGCTTCTACAGGGGCTCACTTGTGTCCTCTTGAAGTTTCCATATCAACAAGGCATTCAGTGTAGCTGCTTGCTTTCCTTGTAAACTGAGAAGGGGAAGGGAATGGGTTATGGGGGGCACCAGGACGCCCGTGTGGCTGAGTTCGTTGCTGGGAGGAGGTTGCAACTGTTTTGGGTGCCTTTTGCCTGTGTAGCAGGACCCTGCTCTGTTGAAATGAAGTGTGACCCTGCTACAGGGTGCTCGTGGCTGTGACGTGGCTTTTTGCTTGTGTCCCTGCTATGTTTGATAGTTCTTGTGTTCCCCTGTTGCGCCATTACTCGATACGGTCATGCTTCGGAAATGATCTATTCCTGCTTCCTGCAACTTCCACCATGCCTTGCAGCCAGCCTTGCCTCAACCCTCCTCAGATCACCCCTTCGTATGTGTATGCCTTTACTAAGGTCATATTGTTAAAAGTGATTTCTTCTGTAGATTATAATCTTCTATTGGCAGGTGTGGACTACATTAACTTTAGTTGTCCCCACTGGGTAGAAACCTTCTTTTATCTAAACATTGTTTCTACTAAGAGTCCCTTCTTTCATATATCTACCTCATCATCATCATAATCATGGTGGTGGTGGTGGTGGTGATGACGATGATGATGACGAAGATGATGATGTGCTATTGTTGATGACACCGGATGATGACCTACATGCCGTCCTACCTGATGATTAATCAGGGATTAAGATTGTTCATGCTGGAGATTAGCCATGGCACGGGCGTGCACGTGACACCCTCTCTGTAGTTGACATTTCCTTTTGACTGGTTGGCTTGCCTAGTGCAGGCTTCTTGTGCTTTTGTCTAACCATGTGTTGGTGCATGAAATGCAATGTAGTCCACACATAACCGTGCGGTCTTATCTTGCTTTTTGATGAACTTTTGTTCTAGCTCCCCCTCCAATGCTAGGTGATAGGGGAATTTAATGGGAGGTACTGTCTTTGGGACCAACTCCATCTGATGATCCTCAGGATGAACCGGTGGGAGCTTGGGCGGGAGGTCATTCCTTGACCTGATGTCTCAAAGTTGCGGAAGGAGACCTACCATTTGTTGCTCTAAAGGTTTTGATGTAACATGCGGAAGCTTACGGACAGGATTATACTTCGGATAACGAATATTCAACACCTTGGTTCCTGACGATTTGCACAATGTAGCAGAAGTAAGAGTGCAAAAGAGAGAGAGAGAGAGAGGGAGAGGGAGAAGAGACAATAAGGCACAATACACCCAATTGGGTCCCACCAAGGATGGTGTATTTGCTTTATTGAATGATGAGAAAAGACTCAAATATGTAGATCTGCCCGTGGTTGGAAAACTTCAGCCTTTGGTTGATCTGTTCTTGACCTTCAAGCTTCACCTTTGCTTGGGCTTCCTTTGGCTGTCCTGGCCCTTGTAGTCCTTCAACACTTTGTGAATTATGAGATACTAAAATGACTTTCTAGCCTATGCTTTATAGCACTTTTCTATGCTGGTCGGTGGTTGCTAATAAGTTGTGGGCCTGCTTAATTATCTCCCACGACCTGTTTATTGCCATTTAAATAGGCGCCTTTTGTCTTATTGCTGGCTGCCTTGGAGATGCTGTCCAGGCTGCTGTCTGGCAGCCATTGTGCCTTAGCCACACTGTTTAGGCTGCTATGAGGTTCTCTGACAGGCTGTCCAGGCCATCTAGGCCTAGCCGCCTTGCTGCCCAGGCCCTCTAGGCATGGCCGACAGCATGTCCAGACATGTATTGGCTGTTGGGCTTGGCCATGGGCCTTCTTGGCCCTTAGGGTGCTCTACAAGGCCTACCCCCTTCTTAGGCAAGGGTATTAACCTTTTTTTGGGGTGGCCCACAGGGCTTCACCTTCCATCTACATGCAACTACATGCTCTACTTCTTAGCTGCCTGGTATCTTGCTACAAGCCGAACACCTAGAACACTTGTCATCATTCCAGAGGGTGACGCACAGTACGGACTGGCAATACTTCATGTGCAGGACTTGCACGCCTAGCCAAGACCGTGTACAGAACTTGTACACTTGACCTTGGACGCTTAGAGTGGTACCTTGGCTGACTCGTCCCGGACTGGGGCTCACAAGGGACCAATTTTCACTCTAGGTCCTGCACCTGCTTGTATAGATATGTCCATGTGGCATCCAAGTGTGGGATGCACATGACATTTGATGTTTGAATAGCAGATTGTTGACTGTGCACATCGATCAACGCACCGTCAGCTCCGCTGCTTATACTGCTCATCGGGCATGGACATGAGAAATGAGTGGAATTCCAGGAATGCTCCTATTCTCGTGAACCATGACAAGATCATGAAGACCATCAACAATAGTGAAGGTGTCCTGCCTTCAATTGGGAATGTGCGCAAACTCTCTAAACCTCAGGATGTTGAGAAGCATGTCACACCCCAAGAGAGGTGAAACAATGAAGTCTTGCGAAAATGTGGCGTAACTGACACTACTGAGCTTGTTGAGTGATATGCGTGCAGAGACCATGTGTAAACCCATCCACAAGCAAATCGTATGGTACTAAGGACCAAGGTACAAGCAACCAACTATGGTGTTCTGAGAGTTGCCCATGTCAATGAGGACAATGAATTGTTGTTCCTTCGTTGTGCCATATGCACGGATTAGAAGGTTCTTATGACTTGCAGCCTCGCCAGCCTCGCTTATAATCAAACACCACTGGAGACACTGGATTTAAAGTCGGCAAAAGCTGAATGGCATTAGAGACCGAGGTTGGAGGTATAGGTGTTGCTTTAGCGGTGGCATTGTAGCGGATGGACAATGAATTGATGTCCCTTTGTTGTGCCATAGACACATATCATACCCTTCTTCTAGCTTGTAGCCTTGCCCTCATGTTCATCATCAAACACCATTGGAGGTAGTGGATTAAAGTGGGCATAAGATGAACGGCATTAGAGACTAAGGTTGGAGGTATAGGTGTAGCTTTGGTGGTGGCTATTGTAGAGGATGGTTGCTTGGCAGGCTTCTTAGCATTCCACTTGGTGAAATCCCTCTTACTATGCCCCTCATGATGGCAAAAAAACATTGGTTCTTTGCTTGGTGTAGCTTTTGCTCTTGTGGCTGGAGATGATCTCCTGTAATGCCCTCCTTGGCCTTCTCTGCAACATCTGCCTAGGTTTTGTCTTGCTGACCTCTTGAGTTGCTTTGAGAATCTTAAGTAATGTCCTTATTATCTTTGCTGTCTTGTGCTCCCATACCTTGCAGGGATGATGATTGTTGTTGCTGTTGTTGCCGCTGCCATTGGGATTTGGAGGATGGTTGGTCTTGCTTGGGCTTGCCTCCATTCAGTATCATCTCCTGATTTTGATCTGGAGTCAAAGCTTGATCGTAAGTTTGAGGCTCGTAATTTCGTATGGTAAACCTGATGTTAGTATCCAACCCCCTAAGGAACGGCGTCAACTTTTCTTCCTCGTATTTTCCCAATTGCTGTGCCATGGTAATGACTTTGTTGGAGTATGTTAGCACTGGTGAACCATTTTGGGAGAGTCGGTAAAACCGGTCATGTAGTGGGGTTGGGAGGAATGTGGTTTTCAAGTCATACATAATTCCCTGTGGCCGGATCTACATGAAGACTCGACCAATGCTACCACCACATTGAAAGAATGCGGAACAATAGAGCATCACGCGAGCAGACACCAACATGCGGACGGAGGCCAACAAACGGTCGGGTCCTCCCCCCCCACCCGAAGACCCCGTGAAAACACCATAAATGTGGGGGATGAGGCCTATATAGAGGGGTTAAGCTGACCCCAATCCACTATGTGGGATATTACATTGCCACATGCTAACGTGAGGAGCAGGAGTGCAAAATTTCATTCTAACACTCCCCTTGGAAGCAAAGCCCGATGCCGAGCAGGAGCCAATGAGGCTCTGATACCATGAAAGTATACGGAACAACAGAGTATAGCACGTGGACAGAGGCCAACAACTGGCTGGGTCCCCCCACCTGAAGATCTTGTGAAACTACCACCAAGGTGGGGGGTGAGGGGAGACCAATTTGGGCATGTTCTTGGATTCATCTAGGTATATAATTCAGCCATATTAGCGGACATGTAGATTTCACATTGTGAAGTTTTCATCCGAGTTGCGGCGAGTTGATATTGTGCTAATTCTTTCTATCTTTAGCGGTGCATTTGCCCTATCAACTACTTATTTGCAGAACTAATTCTTTCTATTTGCTACTTTCCTTAGTGCCAGGCTTCATTATGGCTGAGTCTGCCCTGCATCTCTGGAGGTTTGACAGAAACTCAATATGAAGGGCGTTGTGTGAATATATGCTCGTGTGTGTGTGTGTGTGTGTGTGTGTGGAGTGCGTGTCTGAGAGCATATCTTGATACAGATTTCTACACCGAGTATTGGGCACTGATGAAGTTAGTGGGGATGTTGTAGTATCTAGTCCATACTATGCATAATGGAGTTGATAGTTATATAGTCTTGTGGGTTGACTACTATAGTACTATGACTATATAACGTGTACGTTCCTAAAAGGTGAATTTGGGCATGTTCTTGGATTAATCTAGGTATATATATTAAGCCCTATATAGAGGGGTCAAGTTGACCCCAACCCACTATGTGGGATATTGCATTGCCACATGGCAGCGTGAGGAGCATGTAAGATGTGGTGCCTCCAGGTGGACTTTGTCTTGTGGATCTGTAATCTTAGCCAATGGAAATATGAAACAAATTAATGAATAAATTGTTCAACTGCAAAATGATCACACTAACCATCATATACTTAGTTTGGTTCAGCACGGATGATAGTGGTGGATGGGGTGGTGACATAGCGGAAGCCTTCATGCCTTAATCGCAGCCCTTGAGCACCCTATAGGAAAAGTAACGCAAAACGCATGAGAGAAGAGAGAGAGATAGATAGGTTCTCCAATATAATGTATTATGTACATAGAAAAAGGTTACATAGGCCATAGGCCATCCCCCCAAAAGGGCTACTGACCACTTCTACTGCCTATACATGATCCAACTCCAAGATAGAGAGAGATGAATTATGAGCTAACTTGCTCTGCCTGTATATAGGATGTTGATATACTGGTCGGCCAGCTTCAACTGTTGTCGACCAGCTGATTTGTCCTGTGACATAAAATATGTAGGATAAAATGTTAACTTTTCTGCCGACTCACAATGCTGCCGACTGATATTCTACTACTGCCAACCTGATATATGTGCGATGAATTGCTGCCGACCTGATGCATGCTGATGAAGATGCCCTAAATGCATCTAATACTGCTGCCAAATCAGGGAAATGATCAGGGAGTAGCCATGGCACTTCCTTGTGCACCTGACAGGGGTGGTGTAGGAATTCGGACTATGTGCCATTTGGGGAGTGCCACTATCAGACCGGCTTGTAAAGTTGCGAGTGCATGCTGATGCTGGAGTGGCATGGCTTCCCGAAGTGGCAGCCATCTCGCAGGTCCATTTGGTTATGACTTCTCTGTCCATCTTCCTGTTGAACTTGGGAGGCTTCATACCATGCATAGATGGCATGATTTATTGGGAAAATACTTGGGACCTTGCCCTCATGGGCTAGGTTGTTATGCCCGGAATGAGGTAGAATGGCTTTCTCTTGTATGTGATGTGAGCAATGCATATCTTCTGCCATACGCTGTGGACCTTTATGAATCCTCAAATACAATACTAGATAGAGTCATGGCGGAATTGATATGGGGCATTGAGGGGAAGTTTCTTGCAAAAGAAAGTTTGTTTATCCTTGTAGATGTGATGGTTCTACCAATGTGGTGGCCTTGACAGTACCCAAAGTGTCTCCCTCGACATCCCTGCGTAAGCCAATGACCTATTGGAGAACACCCGTTTTCCATGGTGAAATACCGACTATCTTTAAAAAAAAAACACACTTTTACTATCAAGCTCAATAATCTCATATCTCAAATCTCAAATCAGGGTACTATTTGTTGTAATTAGACTCGTGCTGCATTTGATGGGTATCTACAACAAAATCTGAAAACACAATCAGTGGGCAGCTTATGCTTGGTTAATTAGATCTCTAGTCTATGGTCCAAGGTTCTACTTGCTCATTAGAAATATTGTGTTCTTCCTGAAATTGTAAGCTTTTTTTATATTCTTTCTATTGCTGGAGGCATATGCCCATGATTTTGTGATGTTTCGTGGGTCTTGTTACAGCAACTGGATGATTATTCAGATAGAGCATTGGAACTTCTGCAGAAGGAAAATTTTACGGATTCCACAGCTGCATTACGTCTCATCAATGAGGCGTTATCAATCAGCTCCTATTCGGAACCGCTTCATGATCTTAAAACACAAGTTTTGCTCTCTGTAAGTGGGGGATTGATCTTGTTTAGTCTCTGCAGCTGCTGCCTTAAGCATGCTTGGGCAAAAAGATTACTGAGTATTGACTGTCTATGAGAGTCAGTATTAACAGAAAAGAATGACTTGCAGCTTCGAAGATACGAGGAAGCTGTGCAGTTGTGTGAGCAAAGCTTGCCTGCTGCAGAGCGGAACCATGGCATTGCGGTATATGAGCAGCAGTATCAAGATAATTATCCCAGCTTGCCATTTCAAAGTAGTGAGAATCTCCATCTCAAGCTATGGCGTTGGCGGTTGAGTGCAAAAGCCTTATATCACCTTGGCAGGCTGGATGAGTCACTTGATTTGGTCACGAAACACGAAGAAGCAGTGTCAGCCACTCTAACCGACAAGTAATTACTGTCTTTAGACCTCTATTTTTTGTTTCACAAGTCCTCTGTTCAGTTCATTTCTTACTTTAATTCGCTTATGCTGTCAAAGCTGTTTATAATGAAAGTTTGCATTGTCAGGGGTGCAAGCTCAGATTCTTTGGCACCATTTGCAGCTAGTATACGTGACCTGCTGCGACACAAGGTTTTCCCTCTCTTTTTAACAGAGGTTCAAGATATTTAATCTAAGGAGAGTTTTGCCATGTTGATCTCAATGGGTATGCTTATATGTTTGTTTCACCGTTTGTGTGGCTAATGCAGGCTGCTGGAAATGAAGCTTTTCAGGTGGGCAAACATGCTGAAGCAGTTGAACATTACACAGCTGCTTTGGCATGCAATGGGGAATCACGCCCTTACAATGCAGTATGCTTTTGCAACCGTGCTGCAGCTTCACAAGCCCTAGGTCACATAGCAGATGCTATTGCCGATTGTAGTCGAGCCATCGCTCTCGATTCAGTTTATCCCAAGGTCTTTGTGCTTTACACCCAACGCTCCTAGTTTGGCATGACTTTTTCCTTCTGTTTACTAAAATTGAAGTCCCTAAAGAAAGAAAGAGGCTATTGTAGCTTTGCACAATGTATGTTCTCTTACAGGTATAGTACGAACGTCGAAGCCATAGGGTTTAATTGGAAGTTCTGCCAGCACACATGGGTATGCAAATGACTTGTGACACAAGTGTTGGAGAATGCACAGGCGGAAGCATAAATAGAACAAGTGAGAGAGAGAGAGAGAGAGAGAGAGAGAGAGAGAGAGAGAGCAAAGGAGATGGAGAGAGTGGACAAGATCACCTTTTATAATAACAACCAGCTTTACAATGGCAATAGCTGTGTTGAACAATGTGCAAGGGATTGGATGGAAATAGTGAATAATGGGGAGACTCCTTATATAGTGAATATGGGAACTAGTCGACAGCCCCTAGGAGCTGGCCGACTCCTCCATGACCAACTACACATAGAAAATAGATAAATGCCCATAAAATAGGCTTTGCCCAAATACACAGAGACGCACATATTCTAACAACCTCATCACGGTCTTGTGATGATCTCAGTAACCTTGTGTCAGTGATGTCAGCTCCAGTAGTGTGATAGAGTCGTCCAGATCAAGTAGTTTGACCTGGTGACTCCCTATCCTATCATTGAAGTCCCCAAGAAGGTGGACTTCCCCCAGCTATGAGAACTCATAATACCCCCATATAATGACGAGGACGGTGATTGGCCATGCTATGCGGTGGAAGGGAAGTGGCTCTGTGCAAAATAACACACAACAATATGGATGACTCTGTCCCCAATAAGTTGTAGCCACACCCAAAGATATTGAGGATGCTGAGAATCTCTTGGAGATTGGGTCTAAAAAGGACAGCTCCCCCTTACGAGCCACGCACTCCTGATGTGTGGGTCTTTCCTTCGAAATCTCACTCCCACTCGAGCCCGGGTATGTATGGTAAATCCCTCTTAGGGCGTTGTGACGAGTCTCTGTATAGAAAATGACATCCTTGCCTGTGAGAGTCTTGCTCAAATCTCGTGGATCCAACCACAGGGTGCCATTGTAGTTCCATATTGCGAACCTGAGGTGTTTGGTCTCTTAGACCCCGTGTCCCTATTTGTGGCGACAGTTAGTGATAATGTTCTGACCATCTTT
The DNA here is from genome assembly GCF_041138505.1 of Cibotium barometz. Classification (NCBI taxonomy): domain Eukaryota; kingdom Viridiplantae; phylum Streptophyta; class Polypodiopsida; order Cyatheales; family Cibotiaceae; genus Cibotium; species Cibotium barometz. The sequence goes on along the minus strand of NC_141097.1, from coordinate 15,443,353 downwards.
GTACACCGCCCACTTGCACGCTTTGCGGGGGTGAGATCATTCCCTATGTAAACTTGTGTGCCCATCTATCCAAGAAGGTCTGTCTGCTATTGACATCGGGGAAATTGATGATAAGGGGCCGTTCTCGTGTCATGTCCTTCCCTAGTCTCCATGTATGTGTTGGAAGCGGGGGCTGTTCTGTCTATGCCCAGCATTTGGTAGAGTGCCAAAGCATGTGCCTTGGGGGAAGTAGCCCACATACCTCACATGAAGGGAGCAGGCTTTCTTGTGTTTTTCCTCCTCTAGGGTCTCGTGTATAATGCTTTACGGGTGTTTGTGTCTCTTTACTGCCTTGTCTTTTTTTTTTTTTTTGTGAGAGACAGGGAGAGAGAGAACTAAAGAAATGAAGTTTTATTAAACGTTTTCAAAAGACCCAATTAGTCTATGAGAGAGAAAAAATGGTGCAAAAGTTCTATGTGGTTTTGGGCAATAAAAAAGAGACTAATGAAACTGAAAAAAACTCATACACGAAGATAGACTAGCTGTATGTCTATCTTATCATCATCACCATCATCATGGTGTGCACTATGGTGAGCTTGTGAAAATACATGGAGAGAGAGAGAGAGAGAGAGAGAGAGAGAGAGAGAGAGAGAGAGAGAGATGAAATGAAATGTTATATTAACGTCTTCAAAAGGCCAAAGTGACCTATGAGACCAAAGTTACAACCATGTGACATCTGATACACTGTCTTGAAAAGAAAAGAAAGAACTGAAGGTAAGTATCGAGCCCCACAATACATCAGTAGGGGGCATCCGGAAGCAGCTACTAGGGAGAGTGGGAAGCTAATGCTACTAGTCAAAATGGGGTACATGAGTACATGGATACATGAATATGGGGGAGTACAAAAGTGACAGTGAGTACAATAGTATATGGCTGGAGTCGTAATCATCCTAGGAGCTCTAGCATGGGTCTCTGTCGGATGGCCTGGATATCTGCCATAGTGAGATGCTTGGTCGGACGAGCCCGATGCCTCGCAATGATGCTCTGAATCCTCCGGTGTAGGCACCGTCTCCGATGTGAGGATCCGCGAACCCTCGGGCGTCTAGATCTGCCCAACTGGATAGCTCTCTCAACTAGAGTCCCACGGGGTGCCCACTGCTGGGTTGTCGGCCCGAGTAGTCCCTCTAAAGAAGTCAGTAATCTGTCTCTGTGTGGACTCCTTGCCAGTCGGGCGTCTGCTCTTGATAATGGACACTCTGAGCCTGCGGATCTCCAGGAGATAAAAACCCAAGCATCGCTGATCACAATAGTCCATGACTCTAGCCAGTGGTCCAAATCCCTCTCTGAAAAGGCAATGCTGTGCAGCGACAGATGTAGTGCTCCTCAGTCTCTGGCTCTATCCAACAAATCTGACAAATCCTGTCCCCTGGAGGTATGCCTCTAAATCTGCCTGTCTCTATCTCTAACTGATGTGAAGAGGTGCGGATCTACCCAATGGCGCACCTCAATCCATGAGACAGATGGGTATCCATGTAGCTCGGTCTAAGTATAAAGCCATCCTCAGTGGTGCGGAGAAGATGGTCTCTATAGAAAGCCATCTCGTCCCCAACTCTTGTGAGGGCTCTAGCCATGTCCTCCTAGTGTCCAACTGAATGAGGTCCTGTCTGATGACTCTACTAATCTCAGAATGTGTCAAGGTGAGAGAGGGTGCCTCCAGAGAGTACTGGAAGGGTGGAAGTCTGTCTAAACTGAACCCGTGGAGCTCAAACTAGGATGCTATCTGCGCATACCAACATGAAGTGTCTCCCTCCATGGCTAGCTGATGAGAGGACTCTAAAGCAAGTCGTGCATACCGGTGTCGGGGAAGCTCCCAGGTGCTATGAATGAAGGATACTGATCTGGCAAGAGCCTCGACTACGATCGGTGGTGCTCCCATCTCGGCTCTAATAATCTCATGGGGTACCGAGGCCTTAGCCCGAATCATCCTGGAGATCATGGACACAAGTGGTCTCTCCATCGATCTCCATCCATCGTATGTGCATCCTGATCGACTGTGATGATCTAGGCTAGGCCCCCAGATCTGTACTCCATATAGCATAGCCGATGTGACCAGCGTGTCAAAAAGCCACAGCTTAGTGCGTGGCTCTTGAAACTGTACCTGCGAGCACATCCTCTCTAGACCTCCTAGTGCTGCATATCCTCTAGTCAATCTGGCCTCTGCTGCCCCCCTCATGGAAAATGTGGGCCCAATGAACACCACTTCAAGATATGTGTATGAGTCAACATACTCCACTGTCTCCTGCCCATATGTGAAAATAGGCGCTGATCTCCAAACCCATTGAGCTGTAGTGTTAAACACCATAACCTTGGTCTTACCAAGGTTAACTGAGAGCCCACTGTCCTGTGCATAAGCATGTAAAGTATCCAAGTGCCTCTGCATACCCTCTGGTGAGTCTGCTATAAGCACAATATCATCAGCATATAAGAGCAGAGGTATCCTAGTGCCAGCCAACTGGGCTCCTCTGTCCCCTCGTGTCCCAATATAATCAGAGATCTCATCAATGTATAGTCCAAATAGAGTCGGAGAGGGCGGGCAACCGTGTTTCACCCCTATAGTGGAGTGTACTGGTTGGGAGAGACCCTGCACCTACCCAACTATTGTCTCATAAAGTGCCATAATACCCCAAATGAGTCCACATGGAACCCCCAAGTCTTGCAGCCTGCGCATCAGTTAGCTCTGGGCACTGTGTCAAAGGTCTTGCGGAAATCCACAAAGCCACAGTAGATCCTCCTCCCATGTGCTCTGCCCTCCTCAATGATAGCCCTGAGGGTAAAGATATGATCCAAAGTAGAGAATGTCCTCCTGAAACCGGCCTGTCCCTGAGCTCGGACCCCTTGTCTCTCTGCCCATCTGCTCAACTCGTGCTCAAGAATAGAGGCATATAGCTTGGCCAGCGAGTGACCAATCATAATGGTGCGGTAGTTAGTCGGCAGGCTCGGATCTCGAGACTTGAGTACCGTCACAATCGTGGAAGTACTCCAAGTCCCAGGAAACCCCTCACACATGGCTCTATTAAACATGAGAGCTAGCAAGTCTACAATCATATCTCTAGCATGTATGAAATGCTCGGCTACAATGCCCTCATGATCCTGTGCCCTCCCTGTATGCAATTTGTTGATGGCCCTCCTCACCATCTCTGCTGTGGAGAAGGTAGAAGTGGGTGGACAAGGCTCTGGAGGGTTCGGTAGTGGTGGCTGCTCTGGTACTGTGTAGAGGGAGGTTGCATACTCGCCCCATGTATCTGGAGAGGTAATGGCCGGAGGCGGGGGGTGCTCTCTAAGCAATCTCCAGGCCTCCCCAGAATCCTGACTCAAAAACAACTGATATGTGTCTCTCTCTAGCCAAGCTAAGAATGCTCTCTTCTTCCGCCGAATGAGGGATCGGAAGATGATGCGTGACTGTCTATATGTAGTAACACCTGTGGCCACCTCTCTCTGTAGCCGAGCTTTGAGCTCCCTACAGTCATCATCATACCAACTATTCTAGGGCATGCTCCCAGGACGTGGTCGTACTGTGGGCTGCGTGTGTGGGAAGGCCGTCGCTGCAGCTGTATGTAAAGCCTCTGTCAGGATCTGTGTGAGCTCTGCTAATGGCCTCTGTGGATCCTCTGCACTCAACAAGCTGTAGATCTCTGCGGTGTATACTCCATCAGTCTCTCTGCAGAAGGTATATCTCGGGTGATAGGAGGACTGCCCAACCTGGCGGGTACTGTAGTGGAAATCCACCGTAAAGGAGAGAAGTGCATGATCCACTGTAACTCCGATGGGCCTGGGGCCAAACGCAAAATCCTGGGTACTCGGGATGAAGGTTGGCGAGGCTAAAACATAATCCACTGTGCTGGCCCCATGTCTGTGTGGAAAGCAAGTAAAGCCACTGGCAAGTGGATACCTCTCTAGGCCATTTAAAATGGCCAGCCCATGTACAGTCCCCATCTCCAAGAGGTATCTCCCATACTCAGTACACTCCACCTCATCCTGTGATCTCCGGGTCAAACACATCTCCTCCACATCTATCTCTCTCAAAATCTCCGAAGTGTCAAAGAAGGTCTGGTACTGAGCCGTTCGAGCATTAAAGTCCCCAAGTATGATAACATCTCCCTCCCTGGAGAACTCCCATATGTCCTCATCTAGAATCATATATGGAGATTGCCCCTTGGGCGCTGCATAATGAGATGTGCTGGGTGGAAAGTAACATATAGCAATGTATAGGGGTCTACCCTCATCTGCCCTCACTCTGACCCACATGTACCTCGCGCTCTCATCACGGCGCATAACATGGATGAGTGGCTGAAGCTCCTCTCTAAAAAGAACTGCAACTCCTCGAGATCCGCGACCACCATGCTTCGAACGGGCCTCCTGTCTACGTCATCTCCCATCGGTATCCCGCCACTCTCGGTAATGTGCTGCCTGGGGCCTGATGTGTCTCTGAGTAGAAGATGATTCCCCCTATCTCTGAAGCCGTCTTCAAAGGCCCCCACATCCAGTCTCAATGCTCCGTTGCAGTTCCATACTGCAAGTCTTAGACTGGTCCCATAGGTCTCGCACCGTCAGGTGGTGCGTCTCTCTAGTATCACCACTCTGCCTCCTCTGTAAAATGCTATCTTCCCTTTTTCTCTGGCTGCCCTAATCTCCGGCATGCACTCCCTCATATGTGCTAGCTTTGCCAAGGTAAGGTCATCTCCTAAAAAGATGCCCGTTTTCTTAAGGGCGGAGCGCTTGGCCAAGAAATCCTTCTTGGTCTCCAAGGTGGGTAAGCGTAAAATGAGAGCTCTCTCCTTCGAGCTCTCTCCTCCATTCTTGTCTTTCTTGCCCACTGTCCAAGCCCCCGTGTGTGTAGGCCTCGAAATGTTCATGCGTGTGTATAAATCTTTGGCTTCCTCCTCTACATTGTCACCGTCCTTAAGACCCGTGATCCGCACATGAAGTTCCCTTGTCTTTCTTCTTTGTTCCTCCTCAATGGTTAGGTTGATAATCTTCGAGGTAGATGTGCTTTCGGCCTCCTTGTTCTTACCTTTCTTCACCACTTCTATCCATTTCTCCGTTTCATCTACTTGCTTTTGCGTCTTCGTGAGCACCTCCACCCACGAGGAGGTCTCCCGGGCCTTCTTTCTTCTCCCTCTTGAAGTGTTCTCACTTGGGCCTTGATGGTGTTCAGCTCCTCCATCATGACGGGCTGAATTTCACCTTCCTCGAGCTTATGTTGAGCACGTGCTTCTTCTATCTCCTTCTTTAGATTTGCGATCTCTGCATCTTGGGCTGCTATCCGCGCTTCAAGCTTCTTGACTTTGTCAAGAAGGCTCCGGTTGACCATATTAATTGCATTGTCCGTCTCTTTCTTGTGTTGTTGGATGGCTGCCTTGATCAGGTCTTCAATGTCGATCCTCTCCATCTTGTCTTGGGCTGAAAAAGGCTGGTTTTGGGTTAAAAATTTATTAACCCTTGGCCATAGGAAGAGCTCTGTGCGTATCTGCAGCGCTTCCCACAGAGAGAGAGAGGCCAGAGGGGGCTGTTGCGAAGAGAGAGAAAGATAGGCAGCAGGCGGGAGAGGGAAGCAGGGGGAGAGAGAGAGAGAGAGAGAGAGAGAGAGAGAGAGAGAGAGAGAGAGAGAGAGAAATGAAATGTTATATTAACGTCTTCAAAAGGCCATAATGACCTATGAGACCAAAAGTTACATCATGGTGGATCTGATACAATGTCTGGATAAAAAAACCCAGAAAATGAAAAATGAAAAATAAAGATGATGCTACTGGCACCTAGAAAATGAAACTGGAAATGGAAGGTAAACAAAAACCCTTATAGGGTGTGAATATAGTGAGGAGGGGGGTACGCTATGGAGGTGAGTGGAATATAGTGAGGGGATACAATATCATGTGGGACGGAGGGGTACACTATGGAGGTGCCTCCATCTCATAATATGTGCCGCATCGGACGCTGGTGGATCTCCTCAATATCCTCTGTGGTCAGCACCTTGACTGGGTGTCTCGCATGCCTCGCAAGAATAATCTGAATCCGCCGCTGCAACCTCCGTCTATGCTGGGATGCCCTCCTCCGTAGTCGTGGGCATCTGGACCACCCAAGCTCAATCGCACGATCAATCAGTGTACCTTTGGTGTGGGCGGTATCCATGTCCTGCTGCTGCTGTGGTCCATCTGGCGCAGTGATGGCTGGACTAAAGAAGTCTGTAATGTGCCTCTGAGTCTGGCTCTCTGTGCGCCTAAGCAGGCTATCGCTATGTCTCCGCAGCTCAAGCAAGAACAATCCCAAACACCTCTGGTCCTGGTACCCCATGACTGTGGAAAGTGGTCCAAAACCCTCTCTGAATAAACAGTGGAAACGACCATGTATCTCATAGTATGCAGTACAATGGCATATATAATGCAGCTTTGTCTCTGGCTCCCCATGGCATACTCGGCATATCGTGGCCTCAGCTGGTATACCTCTATATCGGCCAATCTCAATCTCAAGCTGGTGTGAGGATGTGCGAATCTGACCAATAGCACATCGTACTGCATGAGACAAGTGTACATCCATGTAACTGGGTCTGATCACAAAACCATCTGCTGTGAGCTGAAGAAAATGCTCTCTGTAGAAAGCCATCTTCGTGCCCAGCTCCTCAGTCGGCTGTATCCATGTCCTCCTAATGTCCAGCTGAACTAAATCCTGACGGATGAGTTTGGTAATCTCTGTCCGTGTGAGAGTGAGAGAGGGTGCCTCCAGAGAATACTGGAAGGGAGGCAATCTGTCCATGCTAAAACCATGTGCCTGGAACCAAGATGTCATCTGTCCATACCAACAAGCCGTGTCTCCCTGTAAAGCTAATTGTCGGGAGGACTCCAGGGCGAGGCGTGCATATCTGTCTCGGGGGAGATCCCACAAGCCATGTATGTAGGAGACTGATCTCGTAAGAGCCTCAATCACCAGAGGGGCAGCCGCCAGCTCTGCTTGAATAATCTCATGAGGTACCACGGCCTTGGCTCTAATAATCCTAGCAATCATAGATACCAAAGGCCTCTCCATACCTCTCCACCCGCCTGCGCTGTGATGGCCCACTGAAGGTCCCCATATCTGCACTCCATAAAGCATAGCTGATGTCACTAGAGTGTCAAAAAGCCAAAGTTTCGTTCGAGGTTCCTGAAACTGAACCTGCGAACACATCCTCTCCAAACCACCCAGGGCTGCATGTGCTCTAGTCAATCTAGTCTCTGCTGCTCTCCTCATCGAAAACATTGGCCCACTGAATACTACCCCAAGATATGTATATGCATCTGTATACTCCACAATCTCCTGCCCATATGTAAATGTGGAAGCTGATCGCCTAACCCACTGTGGCGTGGTGTTAAACACCATAACCTTGGTTTTGCCAAGGTTGACAGACAATCCACTATCATGTGCAAACTCATGTAAAGCATCCAGATGACGCTGCATACCCTCAGGGGAGTCAGAGATCAACACAATATCATCAGCATATAACAATAGTGGGATCCATGTACCTGCTAGCTGGGCTCCTCTGTCCCCCAACCTCTCAATGTAGTCAGAAGCCTCATCCACATACATACCAAACAATGAAGGTGATAACGGGCAACCTTACTTCACTCCTATAGTGGAGTGAACCAAAGTAGAGACCCCCTCTGGGGTGCGTACCTGTCCTGCAACTGATCTATATAAAGCCATAATCCCCCATATGAGCTCTGTGGGTACCCCCATCTCCTGCAATCACCTCATCAATCTGGCTCTGGGCACTGTATCAAATGCTTTGCGGCGGAAGTCCATAAAGCTACGATAAATCCGTCGCCCATGCGACCTGCCCTCCTCAATAATGGCCCGCAGAGTCAAGATGTGGTCAAGAGTAGAGAGAGAGAGAGAGAGAGAGAGAGAGAGAGAGAGAGAGAGAGAGAGAGAGAGAGAGAGAGAGAGAGAGAGAGAGAGATGGATGGATGGATGGCCGAGTCCTTTTGGGGCGAGCAGAGAGAAGCGAAGAGCATGTGGGGGCGGAGTGAGAGAAGCGAACAGAGAGAAGTGGGCGAACAGAGAGAAGCGGGCGAACAGAGAGAAGTGAAGAGAGAGGGGGAGTTGGCGGAGGGTGGAGTCGACCAGCTGGGGGGCGCACAGCAATCGTGCAGCAGTCGCACGGTGGGCAGCGAGCAGGAAGGGAGCGGCGGCTACTCGGGAGGCGGAAGGGTCAGGCGAAGTGAAGGAGGGGGGGTCAGCGAGGAGGGAGGCGGTGAAGGAGGGAAAGGCGGGAGGCAGCTGGGAAGGAGGCGAAGCGAAGCGAGGGCGGGAGGCAGCCGGGAAGGAGGCGAAGCGAAGGAGAGAGAAGCGAACAGAGAGAAGCGGGCAAACAGACACAGAGAGAGAGAGAGAGAGAGAGAGAGAGAGAGAGAGAGAGAGAGAGAGAGAGAGAGAGAGAGAGAGATTTGATATGGTTCCTCACGCAGGCTTTATCTCGGAGGGCTACATTACATGAGATGATTCGTGATTATGGACAAGTATGTAATGACTTAAGAAGACTTATTACACTCTTAGAAGATTACCAGTTGCATGGAAAGAACAACCAAGCAAACAAAGGGGGTGGTTCAAGCACTAATGCTCAAGATCTAAGGCAAGCCCGAGAAAGACTTGCGAAAGGAGAAGAAGAAATGAAGAAGGGAAACCCTGTCGACCACTATTTGGTGTTGTATGTTCTCTCAATGGACCATTTTGTCTTGTTCATCCTTACTGTGCTTTGGAGAGAAATAAATAATGAAATATTTGCCAATTACTTATGATGAGATCAAGTAGATTTACAGTTTTGTATTTTTACTTACTTTATATTGCTCCATTTGGAGGGAGGGGAGGAGAGGAGACCTACACTAGGGAGGGAGGGACCTTATGGTGCTTCCAAGGTGTAAGACATCTTGATTGTGTGATGGATTTACAAAAGTAGATGGGAGTTTCATCTTTTTAGAGGGGTCTGGATGGTATTCCGTCCATTAATTCAATGAATGCTTTATGTGTTATGTATTTGCTTTAGCTAGCCTCAGTCAATTTTTCGGGGTTTGGTTTCTTTTTTGGCTTGGGTGGGTAATGTCTAGTTTCCATACGTTTGTTTGAAGGCAACGAATTGCTGAGATATTGTCAACTGTGGTCAAGGCTTCTCCATTCATGCCCAATTTTCCCTTCAATATGTTGTGTCCTCTAGGACAACCTTGCATGTTTTCTTGAGATCCACCAGAAGTTATAGCATTAAGCATATGCACACATGCATAGAAAACACACAGAAAGCAGTAAGCTGACTCACCAAACCAACCAGTGGCTTGACTACATATGACCCCCAAGCATGGGAGGGAAGCTAATGGCAATACTACCGTATCTGCGGATGACTAATGTATGTGTCCCATTCCACAACCGGCATCCACCTGAAGGTTAAACAATCCAGTCTGCCTCTTGGCTAGACTAGATTCACACCCACATGACTTTACACTCAGTCTTGAACAATCCCCTCGCTTATATATGCCCCTGGCCTTTATCGATAGCCCAGCTGCTTGGGATTATTTAATATATCCCCAACAGCCGGCCGCTTACCCATGTTATATAGTGCATAACCCATAGGGTTGAGACTTGTCCCTCGGTTGGTCTATGCTAGGGTGTAACATACTTCTCCTCACCTCCATAGGGACAAAGTCAATCTGTTAACCCCTCTAGATTTTTTTGTTCTTCTTTTGTTTTTTTAAATGGAAAAGAGATCCTTCTATTAGCTCAAAATCAAACAGTTATAGGCTGAATGTACATGCTCAGAACCCTCCAAAAAGGCCAAGTATCTGACCGGCGTGCCAGTGGAATCCCGTGCAAAGACTCAACTCGATGCCAAGCTGGGGGTGGGTGAAGATCCAACACAGAAACCACAGGACTTGTACGAGTTGATTTGAGCACCTGAAGTGAGACAGAAGTCCTCGATGGCAAGCACAAATCAGGTTTCCTCCTCCTCCCAAAAGTTAGGTGGCTCTGTCGTCGGCGAACTCATAGTCAAGTAGCTCCTTCTGGGACCTAACGGGGAGATGAAGGCCCTGAAGTCGCGTTCCGTGTGTGGACAGAAAGTTGCTCATTGCATCTACAATGAAGAGGAAGACGAAAGGGTGAGAGGGCATCCATGCTGACTTGATATGGTGATGAGGAACCTATTCTCTTTGACCCCTTGAAGGAGGTGTCACAAGATGGAAGTGTGCTTACCCTAATAAAAGATTGAATTCTTCATCAAGCATGGTTAATTTACTGTATACATAGCCATGATTCAAGAAACACATCTTTGATATAACATAGCAAGGCGTCCACATGAAAACTCTTCACAAAACTATAGTGATGACATAGCATTAGGGACCAGAAGATGGGCTGTGCCCCCCCCCCCCCCCCCCCCCCCAACAAACACAAACACACACACACACACACACACTTTTCCCCCCTTGAAGGTAAATTCTATTGCCTTACGAGAGTATTCTTATACAAGTAAATTGAACGGATAGCCTGGCCCAGCTGTGCACCACCGTTTCTTCCAAAAACTTTGAATGAAAACAAATCAATCAATCAGCTAGCCCAGCTACCACAAGCAACAAGGTGCCCAGCACCACCCTCAAGGATTGCCCAACAATCCTCAAGAGATGGAAGCCCTGCTTCCCAAGATCCAACTATCCAATAGCTGATTACCACCTTAGGCAAGTGCATAGCACTTCTCAAGAGTCTCCCTGCTTGATTCTTCACAAAAAACACCAGCAGCAGGTACAAGATTTGTTCTTCACCACCTCCAAGGTTTGATAATACTCCTCTTGTGGTTTCATGCTAGAAAGGGGCGCAAATCAGGTTCAGCAGCAGTCTGGCAGCACTAGAGAGCTCCCAGGCATAGCAAATGTGTAGAGAAATGACTGGAATTGCTGGTTGTACAGCTCTAATGTTGCCACACAGCTTTGGGCTGCCTGAAAAGGGCTGAAAACAGGTTGTTCAGTGGTAGCTATGCCAGGGGGGTTGAAATCAGGTTGTACAGCAATTGAGGCGCTAGAAGGGTCTGAAAACAGGGCGCCTAGCTGAGATAGGTGCCAGGAGAGGGCTGCAGTAGGGCGCCTAGCTTGAGGCATCAAGTAGATGTGAGGAAAATGGAATGAGAGAGCTTCTCTTAGCTGGTAGGTGCTCTTTTATAGACTTGGATGGGGTAGATAGCGTTACATGCTAGGGAATGAGATCACATGCAAAAGGTGAGGTTACATGAGCTTGCATGCATGTAGATAACTTTGCATGTAGCATGCATGCATATGTGGCATGCATGCATGCAGATAACTTTGCATGTAACATGCATGCATGTATGTGGGTTTGCATATGACATGCATGCATGTAGGTAGCTTTGCATGTGGAGTAGGTAGGCATGCATATGCATGAGCAAAGAGTGGACAGCCTTGAAAGTAGAGAAAGGAGTAGCCCCTCCTCTAATCTCCACAAGTTCTTCTGATGGCTTATATGTGTCATAGAAGAGGGCGACCAGCTCCATGAAGGGCCCACACTTCAACAAAGTTGACCGGTCTCATTTTAACGAGTGTGAATGCCCAACCTTATTATTAATCAATGTGAACACCTTTGGTTATAACTCTTCCTTGGCCCAAATACTTGTTTCTTCTGCACAAATCCACGCACTACAGGTGAATAGAAGATAGTTTGTGTGTAGCACATTGGTCCATGGGTGCAATTGAGGCATCTCGGGATCCATGGGTCCCACATGTGATGAAATCCACACATAGAAAACAATACACATATTAAAATAAACCATGCGCACAGCGTATGCATCTTAATCCATATTTTGGAAGAAACCCATCTATTCACATGTATTTGAAATCCTTGCAGACTTTGGCATTTGGCTCTCCAATGCCCATGGCCGCTTTCACATGCACCCTTGTGGCCAGGGTCTCCAAGATGCAACTGGCACTCACTTAGGTGGCCATGTTCACATGCTCCTTCATGGCAAGGTTCTCCAAGATGCAACTGGCACTCTCTAGGGAAGCATGGCCAAGATATGCCATGGCTGCATGCGGTGTCGTACACCCATGTCCATGCATGTGAATGATTAGTGGTATAATCCCGGAAAATTAGGAGGCAGTTACAAGAGGACTTGGCTGTGGGTGGTAGAATAAAGTGCCTAGACTCCCCTAATCCAACCAACCTGGAATCCCATATGAAACATGGTGCCCTCTAGGAAAGCCCAATCTACTCGGCTGTAGGCTTTCTCAAAATCCAAGAGTAGCACTGCTATGTTCTCCCAGCAAAGACGAGATGTGGCAGTCGCCTCCTAGAATGTAAAGATCTTATTGAGCACGCTCCTATCCTGGATAAAACAGGTGTGGGTGCTGTGGATCAAATATGGAAGGTGAGGCTGAAGGTGGTGCTTGATGGCTTTGGTAAGGAGGTTCCAAGTGTAAGCCCAATGGAGCGTGCAGCGACAAATTCAACCACGTGTACAAGATATATATATATATATATATATATATATATATATATATATATATATATATATATATATATATATATATATATATATATATATAGAGAGAGAGAGAGAGAGAGAGAGAGAGAGAGAGAGAGAGAGAGAGAGATGAAATGAAAATGAAATGATATATTAATGTCTTCAAAAGGCCAAAATGACCTATGAGACCAAAAAGGTTACAACAATTGGTGGATCTGATACAATGTCTGTGTAAGAAAAGCTAAAACAACTAAACAACTAATTGAAACTGAAACAACTATGAGAAAAGTAAGGTACTAGGAGCTCCTAATGGATAACATCTGGGCTGGAAAACTCCAGCAACAAAGGTAAGCATCATATACATCACTATCCAAAGATGTCTCTCATCGGTCGATGGCGGATATCCTCAATGTCCTCCATGGTGAGTATTCTGACTGGACGTCTCCCATGCCGTGCTAGTATGGTCCTGATCCTCTGTTGTAGTCTCCGCCAATGTCGAGATGGGCCTCTCATCTTGGGGCGCCTGGACCGCCCCAGCTCTATAGTGCGATCAATCAGTGTACCTCTGGTGCGGCTATACTCTGGGGCTAGCTGCAATGCCTGCTGGCCTAACTGCTTAATCTCTGGTCGAAAGAAGTCTGTAATCTGCCTCTGTAGGTGTCTCTCCCTCTCTGATCCCCTCCCTCTCAAGAGACCCTCTCTATGTCTACGTAGCTCCAGCAAGTATAATCCGAGGCATCTCTGATCCTGGTATCTCATGACTTTGGAAAGTGGTCCGAAACCCTCTCTGAACAGGCAGTGAAAACGGCCTCGTATCTCATAATATACTGGACAGTGACATATGTAATGTAACTCTGTCTCTGGCTCTATGGCACAACTGACAAATCTTGGCCTCAGCTGGTACTCCTCTGAATCTTCCAGTCTTAATCTCTAGCTGGTGTGAGGATGTGCGCATTTGACCAATAGCACAGCGTACCCCATGAGAAAGATGAGTATCCATGTAGCTGGGTCTAATCACAAACCCATCTTCCGTGAGTTGGAGAAGATGATCTCTATAGAAAGCCATCTTTGTACCAAGCTCGTGTGTCGGCTGTACCATGTCCTCCTAGTGTCCAGCTGAGTCAAGTCTTGCCTGATAAGTCTGGTAATCTTTGCCCGTGTGAGAGAGAGGGAGGGTGCATCCAGGGAGTATTGAAATGGAGGTAGCCTGTCCATACTAAAGCCATGCAGTTGGAACCAAGCTGTCATCTGTGCATACCAACATGATCCGTCTCCCTGTGATGCCAACTGTCGTGAAGACTTCAGGGCTAAGCGAGCATATATGTCTCTAGGGAGAGCCCAAGTGCTATATATAAAGGAGACTGATCGAGTGAGTGCCTCTACTATTAATGGGGGGCCAGCCATCCTGCACGGATAATATCATGTGGTACGGAGGCCTTGGCCCTAATCATCCGAGAAATCATAGAAACCAAGGGCCTCTCCATACATCTCCATCCATCAGTGCTACCAGCTCGGCTGTGGTGATCCACTGAGGGTCCCCATATCTCCACTCCATACAGCATGGCTGAAGTAACCAAAGTGTCAAAGGCCCAGCGTTGCTCTCCTCAAGGAAAATAGTGGGCCACTAAAAACCACACCAAGGTAAGTATATGCATCTGTATACTCCACTGTCTCCTGACCATATGTAAAGGTGGGTGCTGACCTCCTAATCCACTGTGCTGTGGTGTTAAACACCATCACCTTGGTTTTTACCAAGGTTAACAGACAATCCACTGTCCTGTGCAAACGTGTGCACTGCATCCAAATGACGCTGCATCCCTTCTGGAGAATCTGAGATCAACACAATATCATTTGCATAAAATAACAACGGAATCCTTGTCCCGTTTAGCTGTGCTCCTCTGTCACCCTCCCGCTTTACATAGTCCGAAACCTCATCCACATACTATTAAGGGACTAAGGTTATGTAGAAGGGTGAGAGAAGGGTGTGAGTGTGAATGGACTTGAGGTCCACTTGCTCACCTATTTAAAGGTGAAGCCATGAGGCATTTTGTATGAGAGCAAGGCCTAGTTGTATTCATAAACAACTTAATAAGCAAGATATTATTCTTGTATTTTTTGAGTCTCTCCTCTCCACACACTTGATCTAGCATGAGCACCACGTTTTCTCAACATGGTACTAGAGCTTAGGTGATTTGAACCACTTGTGGTGTAGATTAGGTCAAAAATCTTCATTTTTCTCTTATCTTTCTTGTGTGGAGCTCAAACCTCTTCCATTGGAGGCCTTCCAGCAGCCGGTAGAGGCAAAATCTCTCTGAGATTTCAACATGGGAGATGTTAAGGAGATCTAGGCGCATCAAAACGTACGGGCAATTTCTGAGAAAGATCACTCTCCGTCGCGGCATTGTTGACTGAGTGAGCCGCTTGCGTCTGCGCTGGCTGTACAAGCATTCGCCGCCTGTGAGTGATTATTGCCTATGGTGTTTAAGGGCTTTAGTAGTCCATTGAGTAAGGACTCTACAGCTCAAATCTGAGCCTATTTCATCCACTGAAGCGCCGGCTACAATCAAAAAACCAGGCGCCTCTCTTCTTCACCTTCAAGCTTCCATTAAAGCTTCAAGGTTGGATTTGTTCTTGCTCATATCATCACCTCCTTTGCTCTAATCAATCAAGTGATGAAGTAAATGTTTGTTACTGAGCTTTCTCTTGATTTTTAAGAGTTTCTATTCACATGAGGTATCCATAAGCCTCATGCTCAACAAGCTTCAACATCATCATCAATTTTCAAGCTTTCAAATGTTTCAAAGGGTGCTTTTAAGCACTATTTGTGTTATTTAACACTAATTAAGCTGTTAATCCAGCAAAGGGAGGTTATTATAAAGTGTTCTTAAACACTAATAGTGTTATTAAACACTAATGGTGACTAATCACCAAAATAAGTGTTATTTTACACTAAAAATGTGCTTTTTAGCACTAATTGTGTTTTATACACACTAATGGTGATATTAATCATCAACCAAAGTGTTGCTTAACACTAAGGTGGTCTTAACCATCAAAGGAGGAGGTCATTTATATTAAGAAGGCTCTTCTTCATCAACATGGAGGCCGGGCACACACCATAAGTGCCACATTCAAGTCTTCATCGTCAACCCGTTTCTTCCAAGGAGAAATGGTGCAACCATGAACCAATTGTCTTCATCTCATGAGTCAAAGAGGTTGAAGATCTCTGGTTTTTTCATCAACAAACTCAATACTTGAGTTGTTTAAACTTGAACACATGTACACTAAGTGTTCATTTTCAATGTTGTTGTGTATTACCCTTGAGGCCCTTGTTTGTAAGAGGCATAGGCATGTAATAAGCCGTATGCTCTCGTTTCCCAAGCCCAAGGCATTTCATTCCGCTACATATTCTGCACTTTCATCGTCTAAGATGAGTTGTAAGGTTGAGCATAGCATCCCTAAGTGCTCTACCTTATTGGTTGTCATGATTTTAAGCATCTTTTGGCATTACTTTTGTAAGAGGCATTGGCAACATTATGAGCCATGTCCTCTCCTTCTTGAGCCAAAGATGATAAACCTTATTTGTTTGAGTATTTACCTCAACCAATTACTCATTAAGCTTGTAACTTCAAACCCTAAAGGGTATCATTTAACCAACATGCATAAAAGCTATTGTAATTGTGGAGTAGACACTGCCCTTGACCAATCCATAAGGCAAGTGGTAAGACCCTGCCTTTCCCTTCCCTATTTAAATCTACCTCATTACTCATGGAGGAGATATATTATTCAAGGAAGCATAAAGCATGTTGGAGGACCATCTAAAAGCAAACCACTTAAGCAAGGGTGGCAGCCTTGTCATGATCATTGTGTGAGAATGGTCAAGGTGGAAAGCATGTGGTGGAAGCAATGGCATGTATGTCTCAACCATGTCATCTACAAGAAGTCAAGCAAATACAAAGAGTGGGGTGCACCATCATCGAGGTGTACATCTTCATCGACAACAAATAAAGACTTAGAAGGCAACATTGTATTAGCCTCTAAGGCTCTAGGAACACATTTGTAAATCCTAGATAACCACACCACCATAACACCTTGTATGCCTAATGTTATAAAGGCAACCTATGTCGAATACCACCTATTCCAATTCTTTCATAGTTGGTATTGAGGGGGGGTATTAAGGGACTAAGGTTATGTAGAAGGGTGTGAGAGAAGGTTAACAGACAATCCACTGTCCTGTGCAAACGTGTGCACTGCATCCAAATGACGCTGCATCCCTTCTGGAGAATCTGAGATCAACACAATATCATTTGCATACAATAACAACGGAATCCTTGTCCCGTTTAGCTGTGCTCCTCTGTCACCCTCCCGCTTTACATAGTCCGAAACCTCATCCACATACATCCCAAATAAGGTGGGAGAAAGGGGGCAGCCTTGTTTCACCCCGTTTAGCTGTGCTCCTCTGTCACCCTCCCGCTTTACATAGTCCGAAACCTCATCCACATCTCAGATATACCCTGAGTAGTACGTACTTGCCCCACAACTGTCCTGTATATAAAGCCATGATTCCCCAAATCAGCTCTGTGGGCACTCCCATCTCCTGTAGTCTGCGCATCAGTTTGGCTCTCGGTACTGTGTCAAAAGCTTTGCGGAAATCCACAAAGCAACAATAAATCCTCCTGCCATATGATCTGCCCTCCTCAATAATAGCTCTGAGTGTCAAGATATGGCCAAGAGTGGAGAAACCTCTCCTGAACCCTGCCTGCCGCCCTGATGCACGTATGCCCCTCTCTCTCTCTGTCCATCTACTCAACTCTTGCTCAAGAATAGATGCATATAATCTAGCCAATGTGTGACCAATCATGATGGTACGATAATTCCCAGGAAGCATGGGATCCCTTGACTTGAAGATAGACACAATCGTGGACATATTCCAAGTCTCAGGAAAACCCTCACACATGGCTCGGTTAAACATCATTGCAATAAGCTCTGCAAGCATATCTCTGGCATGAATAAAGTGCTCTGCTACCAAACCATCATGATCATATGCTCTCCCAGTCATAGTCACAGGGAATGGGCATTTTTAGGCTTGGGAATGTTGGGGATGGCATCATCTTCCCGTTCCCATTCCCGTCCCATGTCACTCTATAGTCACAGGGAATGGCCATTCTCAATCTTTTCTGTCCCCATTCCCCATCCCTATTTCGCGTCCCATTTGACTATGCTCCCAGTCCTCATCTTGTCAATAGCTTTCCTTACCATCTCAACAGTAAAGAAAGCACATGTCTTTGGGCATGGCTCCGATGGGTCTGGCAGGGGTGGCTGTCCTGGTGCCGTGTACAGGGATGCTGCATACTCACCCCAAATCTTTGTGGAGGTAATGGCTGGTGATGGTGAATGCTCCTGGAATAGTCTCCATGCCTCGCCTGAGTCCTGACTCATAAATAACTGATACAAATCCCTCTCTAACTGAGCAAGATAAGCCCTTTTCTTCCGTAGCACTAGGCGCCGGAAGGTAATCCGTGAGACTGTCTCTGAGTGGTAACACCCATGAGCACCTCTCTCTGTAATCTGATCCTCATCTCTCTGCACTCCTCATCATACTAGCTGTTCTGGGGCATGTTCCCAGATCGTTTGCGTGTAAGCTGACTATGGGGATATGCCTTTGATGCTACAGCATGAAGCGTCTCCATCAATATTTGAGTGAGCTCATCTAATGGCCGTCCCGGCTCCTCAGCATATAAGCGTCTGTATATCTCATCCGTGTACACGGTGTCAGTCTCCCTTGTAAGGTATAACGAGTGTGTGTGGAGACTTGTCCCAATGGAGCTGAAGGACAAGATAGCATGATCCACTACTACTCCAACCGGCCTAGTGCCTATCATAAAATCCTGAAAAAAGGGAATGAGCTCAACTTTATTGACTTGGCATTGTTGGCAATTTCAAACATATTGTTGAATATCAACATTCAAGAAATCTATTCTTACCCAATGCTTAGTCAAAATAGTCCACTGTACTAGCACCATGCCGATGTGGAAAGCAAGTGAAACCGCCCGCTGCCGAGAATCTCTGTCGGCCATTCAGGATGGCCAATCCATGTGCAGTCCCCATGTCTATCAAATACCGCCCATACTCAAGTGTGTTCCTCATCCTGTGAGAGTCTAGATAGGCCCATATCCCTAACATCAAGCTCCCTCAACATCTCCTCTGAGGTATCATAAAATACTGTCTGGTTATGGGCGATCCTCGCATTGAAGTCCCCCAGGAGAATGATGTCACCATCCCTGGAGAACTCCCAAATGTCATCATCCAAAATAGAAAAGGGGGACTGCCCGCTAGGTGATGCATACACTGATTTACTAGGAGCAAAATAGCATATAGCAATGTAGAGATATCTGCCCGTCTCTGCCCTCAGTCCGATCCACATGTACCTAGCCTGCTCATCTTTGCGGACTATATGTATCAGTGGCTGCAGCTCCTCTCTAAACAATACTGCCACTCCTCTTGAGCCCCGTCCTCTATGCTATGAATGAGTCTCTTGTCTACAAGCTGTGTCCCATCGGTATCCACTAACATGTGGCATGGACTGTCCAGGAGCCTGATGCGTTTCAGAGTAGAAGATGATGTCCCTCCCAGTGAAACTATCCTCAAAAGCCCCTACATCAAGGCGTAGAGATCCATTACAATTCCAAGTAGCAACTTTGAGTGTAGTCCCATAGGTTGCCCGCTAGGTGATGCATACACTGATTTACTAGGAGCAAAATAGCATATAGCAATGTAGAGATATCTGCCCGTCTCTGCCCTCAGTCCGATCCACATGTACCTAGCCTGCTCATCTTTGCGGACTATATGTATCAGTGGCTGCAGCTCCTCTCTAAACAATACTGCCACTCCTCCTGAGCCCCGTCCTCTATGCTATGAATGAGTCTCTTGTCTACAAGCTGTGTCCCATCGGTATCCACTAACATGTGGCATGGACTGTCCAGGAGCCTGATGCGTTTCAGAGTAGAAGATGATGTCCCTCCCAGTGTGTAACGCGCGGAAGCTCTGGGTAGTCTTCTTTCAGCCCTAAACACTCTTGGAAACCTTCTGATGCAAAAACGCACCATCTGATGCAAAAACGCAGGTAGAGAGAGAGTAGAGAGAGAGAGTGAGAAGTGCTGGAATTTCAGTATATACTATGATACAAAAAGGTACATATCCTTGCAGCCATGGGCTGCCTTCATAAAAAGGTAATAAACCCTAAAATCTGTCCCCTATGGGACCTCTAAGGATCCAATCCCCTAGTGGGAGAGAATCACTCAAATGAGGAGCACCCTTGGCCTTTTATACTTGCTCTTGGACTTCTAGGACTGCTGGAAACTGGCCGACTGCTGGTCGGCCAGTTATAAATGAGTTAAATGCCATTTATATCAGCCGACTGGTTATTCTTGTCTTGCCTTCATGCGCCTTGCTTCTTGGTTCAGCCGACAGCTCCTGTCCTCGGCCGACTGCTCCCTGGTGCTTCCCCAAGTCCAACCTGTCCACTACTGCATCTTGTGCTCCACAGTCTGACTCTATCTGTTTCCTAGTCTTTATCTGCTTGCCTCTTCTGGATCTAGCCCTAGAAATGTCCATGGCATCTGTGATGCACATGACATCCCCCTCTGCTAACTTGATGACGGGAATCCAACCTGCTCTTGGATGACTGTCATCATCCCAATCCGGTTCCGAAGTCCCTCTGTCATCATCCATCCCTGGCAAACCTTTTTCTCTGAAAATCCGGTCTGTTCTCCAAACCACTCTGTCTCTGATGAAGATCTATGCATCTGGTCTTCCTCTAGTCCACAATCCATTCCTGCCCCTGGCTCTGAACACGGTCTTGGTCTGGAACTGAGTCTGGCACTCTCACATCACCCTTGGAGGATCAACCTCCCTTGGGACCGTAACCTGAGAACCTATCTGGCTCACGGAACTGCCATCCCCATCTGGCACTGTGGAACACCACCAACAAACTTCCTGGGAGTTCTTCCCGATCTGTGTTCTTGCCTTGGGCTTCGAATCCGTGTACTTTCCTGTACCTTGGACCTGTACACCATCATCTGGGACTGATTCAGTGTTTAGCTTGGCTGAGCCTGATGCTCTGATACCAATGTAACGCGCGGAAGCTCTGGGTAGTCTTCTTTCAGCCCTAAACACTCTTGGAAACCTTCTGATGCAAAAACGCACCATCTGATGCAAAAACGCAGGTAGAGAGAGAGTAGAGAGAGAGAGTGAGAAGTGCTGGAATTTCAGTATATACTATGGTACAAAGGTACATATCCTTGCAGCCATGGGCTGCCTTCATAAAAAGGTAATAAACCCTAAAATCTGTCCCCTATGGGACCTCTAAGGATCCAATCCCCTAGTGGGAGAGAATCACTCAAATGAGGAGCACCCTTGGCCTTTTATACTTGCTCTTGGACTTCTAGGACTGCTGGAAACTGGCCGACTGCTGGTCGGCCAGTTATAAATGAGTTAAATGCCATTTATATCAGCCGACTGGTTATTCTTGTCTTGCCTTCATGCGCCTTGCTTCCTGGTTCAGCCGACAGCTCATGTCCTCAGCCGACTGCTCCCTGGTGCTTCCCCAAGTCCAACCTGTCCACTACTGCATCTTGTGCTCCACAGTCTGACTCTATCTGTTTCCTAGTCTTTATCTGCTTGCCTCTTCTGGATCTAGCCCTAGAAATGTCCATGGCATCTGTGATGCACATGACACAGTGAAACTATCCTCAAAAGCCCCTACATCAAGGCGTAGAGATCCATTACAATTCCAAGTAGCAACTTTGAGTGTAGTCCCATAGGTCTCGTGCCGTCATGAAGAGCGCCTCTCCATAATCACCACTCTACCTTCTCTATAGAAGGCCACTTTCCCGATATGAAATGATATATTAACGTCTTCAAAAGGCCAAAATGACCTATGTGACCAAAAAGGTTACAACAATTGGTGGATCTGATACAATGTCTGTGTAAGGAAAGGTAAAAACAACTAAACAACTAACTGAAACTGAAACAACTATGAGGAAAACATCACTATCCAAAGATGTCTCTCATCGGTCGATGGCGGATATCCTCAATGTCCTCCATGGTGAGTACTCTGACTGGACGTCTCCCATGCCGTGCTAGTATGGTCCTGATCCTCTGTTGTAGTCTCCGCCGGTGTCGAGATGGGCCTCTCATCTTGGGGCGCCTGGACCGCCCCAGCTCTATAGCCCGATCAATCAGTGTACCTCTGGTGCGGCTGTACTCTGGGGCTAGCTGCAATGCCTGCTGACCTGACTGCTCAATCTCTAGTCAAAAGAAGTCTGTAATCTGCCTCTGTAGGTGTCTCTCCCTCTCTGATCCCCTCCCTCTCAGGAGACCCTCTCTATGTCTACGCAGCTCCAGCAAGTACAATTCGAGGCATCTCTGATCCTGGTATCTCATGACTCTAGAAAGTGGTCCAAAGCCCTCTCTGAACAGGCAGTGAAAACGGCCTCATATCTCATAATATACTGGACAGTGACATATGTAATGTAACTCTGTCTCTGGCTCCATCTGGCACAGCTGACAAATCCTGGCCTCAGCTGGTACTCCTCTGAATCTGCCAGTCTCAATCTCTAGCTGGTGTGAGGATGTGCGCATCTGACCAATAGCACACCGTACCCCATGAGAAAGATGAGTATCCATGTAGCTGGGTCTAATCACAAACCGATCCTCCGTGAGCTGGAGAAGATGATCTCTATAGAAAGCCATCTTCGTACCAAGCTCGTGTGTCGGCTGTATCCATGTCCTCCTAGTGTCCAGCTGAGTCAAGTCTTGCCTGATAAGTCTGGTAATCTCTGCCCGTGTGAGAGAGAGGGAGGGTGCATCCAGGGAGTACTGAAATGGAGGTAGCCTGTCCATACTAAAGCCATGCAGTTGGAACCAAGCTATCATCTGTGCATACCAACATGATCCGTCTCCCTGTGATGCCAACTGTCGTGAAGACTCCAGGGCTAAGCGAGCATATCTGGCTCTAGGGAGAGCCCAAGTGCTATGTATAAAGGAGACTGATCGAGTGAGTGCCTCTACTACCAATGGGGGGGCAGCCATCTCTGCACGGATAATATCATGTGGTACGGAGGCCTTGGCCCTAATCATCCGGGAAATCATAGAAACCAAGGACCTCTCCATACGACTCCATCCATCAGTGCTACCAGCTCGGCTGTGGTGATCCATTGAGGGTCCCCATATCTCCACTCCATATAGCATGGCTGAAGTGACCAAAGTGTCAAAGAGCCACAGCTTTGTTCGAGGTTCCTGAAATTGAACCTGCGAACACATGCTCTCTAGTCTCCCCAATGCTGCATAAGCTCTGGTCAATCTGGTCTCCGCTGCTCTCCTCAAGGAAAATAGTGGGCCACTAAAAACCACACCAAGGTAAGGATATGCATCTGTATACTCCACTGTCTCCTGACCATATGTAAAGGTGGGCATTGACCTCCTAACCCACTGTGCTGTGGTGTTAAACACCATCACCTTGGTTTTACCAAGGTTAACAGACAATCCACCGTCCTCTGCAAACATGTGCAATGCATCCAAATGACGCTGCATCCCCTCTGGAGGATCTGAGATTAGCACAATATCATCAGCATACAATAACAGCGGAATCCATGTCCCTGCTAGCTGTGCTCCTCTGTCACCCTCCCGCTCTACATAGTCCGAAACCTCATCCACATACATCCCAAATAAGGTGGGGGAAAGGGGGCAGCCCTGTTTCACCCCAATAGTGGAGTGAACCATCTCAGATATACCCTGGGTAGTACGTACCTGCCCCACAACTGTCCTGTATAAAGCCATGATTCCCCAAATCAGCTCTGTGGGCACTCCCATCTCCTGTAGTCTGCGCATCAGTCTGGCTCTCGGTGCTGTGTCAAAAGCTTTGCGGAAATCCACAAAGCAACAATAAATCCTCCTGCCATATAATCTGCCCTCCTCAATAATAGCTCTGAGTGTCAAGATATGGTCAAGAGTGCAGAAACCTCTCCTGAACCCTGCCTGCCCTGATGCACGTATGCCCTCTCTCTCTGCCCATCTACTCAACTCCTGCTCAAGAATAGATGCATATAATCTAGCCAATGTGTGACCAATCATGATGGTACGATAATTCCCAGGAAGCATGGGATCCCCTGACTTGAAGATAGGCACAATCGTGGACATATTCCAAGTCTCTGGAAAACCCTCACACATGGCTCGGTTAAACATCATAGCAATAAGCTCTGCAAGCATATCTCTGGCATGAATAAAGTGCTCTGCTACCAAACCATCATGATCATATGCTCTCCCAGTCCTCATCCTGTCAATAGCTTTCCTTACCATCTCAGCAGTAAAGAAAGCACACGTCTCTGGGCATGGCTCCGATGGGTCTGGCAGGGGCGGCTGTCCTGGTGCTGTGTACAGGGATGCTGCATACTCACCCCAAATCTCTGTGGAGGTAATGGTTGGTGATGGTGAATGCTCATGGAATAGTCTCCATGCCTCGCCTGAGTCCTGACTCATAAACAACTGGTACAAATCCCTCTCTAACTGAGCAAGATAAGCCCTCTTCTTCCGTCGCACTAGGTGCCGGAAGGTAATCCGTGACTGTCTGTGAGTGGTAACACCCATGAGCACCTCTCTCTGTAATCTGATCCTCATCTCTCTGCACTCCTCATCATACCAACTGTTCTGGGGCATGTTCCCAGATCGTCTCCGTGTAGGCTGACTATGGGGATATGCCTCTGATGCTGCAGCATGAAGCGTCTCTATGAATATCTGAGTGAGCTCATCTAATGGCCGTCCCGGCTCCTCGGCACATAGGCGTCTGTATATCTCATGATTCATCCATGTATACGGTGTCAGTCTCCCTCGTAAAGGTATAACGAGTGTGTGTGGAGACCTGTCCCAATGGAGCGGTGCTGAACTGAAATGTGAGAGTGAAGGACAAGATAGCATGATCCATTGCTATTCCAACCGGCCTAGTGCCTACCATAAAATCTTGAAAAGAGGGAATGAGACTGGGCTGAGCCATAACATAGTCCACTGTACTAGCACCATGCCGATGTGGAAAGCTAGTGAAACCGCCCGATGTTGGGAATCTCTGTAGGCCATTCAGGATGGCCAATCCATGTGCAGTCCCCATGTCTATCAAATACCGCCCATACACTGTATGTTCCTCATCCTATGAGAGTCTAGATAGGCCCATATCCCTAACATCAAGCTCCCTCAACATCTCCTCTGAGGTATCATAAAATACTGTCTGGTTATGGGCGGTCCTGGCATTGAAGTCTCCCAAGAGAATGATGTCACCATCCCTGGAGAACTCCCAAATGTCATCATCCAAAATAGAAAAGGGAGACTGCCCGCTAGGTGATGCATACACTGATGTACTAGGAGCAAAATAGCATATAGCAATGTAGAGATATCTGCCGGTCTCTGCCCTCAGTCTAACCCACATGTACCTAGCCTGCTCATCTCTGCGGACTATATGTATCAGTGGTTGTAGCTCCTCTCTAAACAATACTGCCACTCCTCCTGAGCCCCGTCCTCTATGCTCTGAACGAGTCTCCTGTCTACAAGCTGTCTCCCATCGGTATCCACTAACATGTGGCATGGACTGTCCAGGAGCCTGATGCGTCTCACAGTAGAAGATGATGTCCCTCCCAGTGAAACTATCCTCAAAAGCCCCTACATCAAGGCGTAGAGATCCATTACAATTCCAAGTAGCAACTTTGAGTGTAGTCCCATAGGTCTCGCGCCGTCATGAAGAGCGCCTCTCCATAATCACCACTCTACCATCTCTATAGAAGGCCACTTTCCCTTTCTCTCGGGCTGCCCTTATCTCGAGCATAACTTCTTTCATGTGGGCAAGTTGCGAGAGTGTGAGGTCATCTCCAAGAAATATTCCCGTTTGCTTGAGTGTAGGACGTCTCTTCAAGAAGTCCTTCTTTGCTTCCATGGAGGGGAAACGAATGATAAGTGCTCTCTCCTTGGAAGAAGATTCGCCACTACCTTCCCTTTTCTTTCCCACTCTCCATGCCTTTGTGTGCGTGGCTTCAATGCCCATCATAGAGAAGAGCTCCTTGGTTTCCCCTTCCGCATCATCACGGTCTTTTAGACCGGACACTCGTACATGTAAGGCCCGGGTCTTCCTCCTTTGCTCCTCTTCAAGGGTCATGTTGATGATGGTGGGAGTGGGGATGGGTGGCGATTCTTTACCTTTCCCTTTCTTGGCGACCTCGATCCATTTCTCGGCCTCGTCCATCTTCTTTTGTGTCTTTGTGATCACCTCCACCCATGAAGATGTCTTCTCTTTATGTTGCTCCTCCTCCTCTCGAATGATCCTCATTTGTTCCTGGATGGTATTCAGCTCTTCAATCAAGGAGGGCTGAAATTCTCCATCCTCAAGCTTGCTTTTTGAAGTGGCTTCCAACTCCTTTTTGAGGGCTGAGATTTCAGCCGCTTGACTTTTAGCATGCAGTTTGGCCTCCACTAGTTCCTCCTTTAAGGCTGAAATCTCAGCCTCTTGCTTGGAAGATCTCTCTTCGAGCTCCTGGATTTTGTCAAATCCCTTCTCGAGTTTGGAGAGGCGGTTTATGATTGCAGTAACGGAAGAGTCGACCATCTTCTTGTTTTCTTTGATAATTGTGCCAAGCTTGTCCTCTACCTTCACGAGCTCCTCTTTAAACCCGGTCTTGGCCATGACTTTTTGCAGAACTTCCCACAGCCAATGGACTGAAAATTAATCCATGACAGCAGCACGAAACAGCAGCAACAGGGAGGGGGGGGTCAAGTCATGCAGGGGAAAGGGAAAGAGAGGAGATTCAGCAGAGAGAGAGAGTTATGTTGCTGCCTTGGGGGCCTGACTAAGGGTGGGTGGGCAAAGGGACCAGCGAAGAGAGAGAAAGAGGGGGCGCAGGCAGGTAGCATGAGGGGGAACAGCGAAGGGAGAGAAAGGGCGGGGCGCAGGCAGGTAGCGGGAGGGGGAACAGCGAAGAGAGAGAGAAAGAGGGGGGCGCAGGCAGGTAGCGGGAGGGGTGAGAGAGAGAGAGAGAGAGAGAGAGAGAGAGAGAGAGAGAGAGGGGACAAAGGGCGGGGTGCAGGCGGGCCAGAGGGCGCACAGGCGGGGAGGAGGGGAGGGAGAGATGCGCAAGAGAGAGAAACGGGGGGGGAGAGAGAGAGAGAGAGAGAGAGAGAGAGAGAGAGAGAGAGAGAGAGATGGGAATAGGGGTTGCACACACTACACCATGTTGAGCGGGGAACAAGCCCCATCCCCTCTTCAAGAATTTATTTCAAGAACAATCCACGGGCTTTTCCAAACGAGGACCAATACAACAAATGAATGCAATATCAAACAAGAGTGCCGATTTCGAGGTCGGACTGAAGTCGATGTCGAGACACAAGATCTCTATTGTCGACTGCACCACGAGAATGACCCACAAAAGTCTTACACGGGGCTAGTACCAATATCCAATGTCTGAACCAAATTATGATGCTCACAAATACCCACAAGAGCTCTGTACTCAGTATGGAAAAGAGTTCGAAAAAGTCAAACACCCAGGGTGGTGGTGTTGGTAGGATAAGAAGAGGTAGCACCAAAAACAACTCGGGATTCTTCTTTGCAAGGGTGGCACAACAGGCGACGGTGGTGCTACTAGAGTGGCACATGCGTCGCTTGGTTGCGTAGGAGGCTCTGTTTAGAGGCGGCGCAGGTAGCTGCAGTATTGGTGCTGTTGGCTGAGTCAGGTAGTACAAGCGGCTATAGGGCTCATAGGGCGGTGCTGCTGCGGCGGAGGCGGCAACGGAGTTGGTGGCGCAGGAGGCGGAGCAGCCAGAAAGTGGGCGCTGCAGAGGTGCTACCGCCGGCGGAGGTGAAGGAGCTGGGTGTTGTATGGAGGTGAAGAGGGAATATGATGATGATCACGATTAGTCTTGTTTTCCAGAAAGCTAAGCTCCAAGAATTTCTATGCTCCACCATGAGGGTAAAGGTTCTTATATACTTGACGGGGGGTTCATGCTTTTGCCTTGCCTTGCTTTTGCTTTGCCTCTTTGCTTTTGTTTTATTAAATATTAATAATAGTCAAAGTTCTTCATTTGTGCTTTTACAATCTTTAGGGCCTTGCTTTTTGGCCATGGAGTTGCTTTTTGATGAAAAAGCGGCTTTTAGCTTTTTGATCTAGTTCGATGTCCTCTTTTCAATGGTGTCCTCAGCTTTTGGTCAACATAGTTTGACTTTTTGCTTTTCTTGCTTTTTGACCAAGAATAGTGCTTTGTCCTGTGCCAACTTAAGGATCCCTATTCCCATGTGTTCATCAACTTGTCCAAGTGTCAGGGCATGAGTCCCATCATGTGAAAAGAGCATGGAGGACCAAATAGTTACATTCCCTTCCTCTCATATGACAATTGTCCTCGATTGTGGGATACAAATATTTCATATGATCGTGGTACTAGTCCCATGTGGTGCTCTTGTGCATCTGGTCTTTCGTCATATGTGGTGCCTTTTGCTCCTCTGGCAAGATCTTTATGCCTTTCTTTGACCTATGTCCTTATTCTTGACGGTACATGTTCTTCATAGCCTGTCACATGTGTTAGATGTAATAAATTCATACTCACCTTCTGCAAAAACTAGACACAAGCTAGCCAACAAACAAGTATTCATCATTCGCATCTACTTGGTATTCCAGGGTCTGGCCAGGTAGTCTGGAGCCTAGTGGACTATTTCATGCCATAAATCCAAGCATTGTCCACACATCAAAAACAACACACAAAGTCAAAGAATTTCAAACATACATTAGTATGCAATGCACAAGTAATGATCTTCCTGTTCATGGATTGTCCTTTTTGGTTTCATTGAAACTGTGTTGAGCCATCTAGTTCTCGAGGGAAACTGCTTAGACTATCCTCAAGGCCATCTGGTCACTAAGACCGCATGAGAAGTCTTCCATAGTCATCTGGGCCATCTGGTTGCATTGACCGTCCGAATATGAGATCCAATATAGTCATATGGCCCATCTGGTCGCAATGACTGATCGACTGCGAAATCCAATACAATCATTTGGGTCATTTGGTCACAATGGTCGCTCGATTGCAAAATCCAATAGTCATCTGGACCATGTGGTCGTAATGACCGCCCGATTGCGAAGTCCAAAATATGTGGCATCGTTGTCGTCCAATGGGTCTTTTGGCATCATTGCCTCCCATATTCAAATGTTGCTCCTTGGGCTTTTGGACGTTGTGCCACCCAAACCAGAGCATATCCAATCAAAACCATTATATAAGCAAGATAATGATCAATTCCATTTCAATATAAATATATACAATGAAGAGGACTAGCGGTACAATCCCTCCCTCTTAAATCTGTCTTGGTCACAAGACGTTTCAAGTGTGTACTTCAAATACATATGGACCAATTGCTTCCTCATAAGCTCAAAGAATATTTGGGTAGTCCTTGAAGTACTCTTCTAGCATCCATTTGGCAACCATAGGCGAATAGTTCTTAAACTTCAAAAGGAATTTCCAAACCACAGTCCTTCCTCTTTTTCTCACGGAATGGAATACAATTTGTTCCGGTTGTAAAATTTCTTCTTGTTCTTCCACGTCTGGTGGATCTTGTATAGGCTCCTCTAGGGGTAATCCTGTATATGGGTTCAGTAAACTGACATGGAAGGCATTATGTATCCTCCAATGATATGGAAGATCCAATCGGTAACACACATCATTGATCTTCTTGGTAACCTAAAAAGGTCCATAATATCTGGGGGATGGCTTAGGTTCCTTGTGTTGTCTTTCAAACCTGTGCAAAGGCCATATCCAAATTTGGAACAAACTCGTCCGCAACATGAAAGATCTCTTCCTTGGTCTTTAAAATAGGGAACAACAATAGTTTGCCATAAATAATCTCAAAAGGAGCTTTGCCTGTTGAAGAGTGAACAGTGTTGTTGTAGGCAAACTCAACCAATGGCAAGTACTTCTCCCATTGATCCTTAGCTTCGAGAGCATCACACTTTAGCATATCCAAAATAATGAGGTTTGCAATCTCACTTTGCCCATCTGTTTGAGGATGATAAGCCGAAGAGAACTTCAGCTTTGTCCCCATGTTGTCAAAAAGTGCTCCCCTAAAGAAACTGGTAGTTCTAGGATCTCTATCCCCTACAATGGATTTCGGTAATCCGTGATGCTTGAAAATCTGCTGAATACACAATCTCGCTATATGATGTGTGCAAATGGTCTTGTTCATCGGAATGACGTGGGCTTGCTTACTGAACCTGCCAATAATAGTCCATATTCCATCATTCCCAAAGCTTGACTTTGGCAACCCAAAGATGAAGTCCATAGCAATACTTTCCCATGGAATATTGGGAATTGGCAAAGGTTGTAATAATCCTGTGGGTTTTTGTTGATCAAGCTTGACCTTCTGACAAACCAAACATTCTTGAACAGATTGATCGATGTCCCTTCTCATGCTTGGCCAATAGAAATAACTCTCCAAAGCTTGAGTTGTTGTCATGATTCCTTTATGTCCCATATAAGGTGGGGCATGGCATTCTTCCATTACCTTTGGTCTCAAATCCTTAGTCACAAATAAACGGGTCTGCATCATAAGAAACCCTTCCTTGATGACATAAGAGGTCACAAAGTCTCCATTCTGCAACCTGTCCCAGATGTTCTTGAAATCTTTATTTGTAGCATAAAGATCTTTAATCATAGTCAAGTCCAAATGATATCCCATAGAAACTACATGGGTCATGGGTCTTCGAGATAGAGCATCTGCTACTTTGTTGTCTTTACCATGGGTATGCCTCTAAAAATGAAATTGGGCCAAATAACTAGCCCATCTTATATGCTTTTCTGATATCTTAGTTGAGACATAAAATACGTAAGACTTTGATGATCCATCTTGATAACAAACTCAACACCCATAAGATAATCAATACTGGTCCTTTGGTAGCATAAAATTTAGTGCTTCAAAGGATTCTTTTTCAACTTTGGTCCACCGAAATCGCATGGCTTTCTTTGTCAAATCATGGAGTGGACTTGCTACCACAACAAACCACTTGATGAACTTTGTGTAGTAAGAGCATAAGCCAAGGAAACTTCGAATTGCATGCACACCAGTCAACTCTGGCCATTCCACAAGAGCCTTGACTTTTTTTGGGTCCATCTTGACCCCTTCCTTGGACATTATATGGCTCAAGTAGTGAATCTTTGACAAAAAGAACTCACTCTTCTTGCCATTCACATACAACTTGTGCGTCTGTAATTCCTGAAATACCATATCCAAGTCGATGCTCTTCTTCATTCTTTGAATGCACAATAATGTCATCAAAGAAAGTAGCTGCAAACTTTCTATGTGCTTGAAATATTCTTTCCATAATTCGGTTGAAAGTAGCCGGGGCATTGGTAAGACCAAAAGGCATCACCAAATACTCATAGAGTCCAAAGTTAGTCGTGAATGTGGTCTTGTGAATGTCCTCTGGAACAATCTTGACTTGATGGTAATCACTCTTCAAGTTGATTCTACTAAAGATAGTGGCTCCATCCAATCTCTCCAGGATATCATCAATCCTAGGAATAGGAAACCTATTCTTTGCAGTGATCTTGTAAAGAGCCCTGTAATCAATACACATACGCCAAGAACCATCCTTTTTCTGAATCAATAAGACTGGGGAGCAAAAAGGTGATGAGCTAGGTCGAATCAAATCCTTTTCCAAAAGCTCGGTCACTTGCTTCATAATCTCCTCTTGTTGAGCTTGACTCACTCCATAAGGAGGTCTGTTAGGAGGTGAGCTTCCTGGCATGATGTCAATTTGATGATCTTCCGGTCTCTTTGGAGGTAGCTCTCCTGAAAGAGTGTCTACAAAACTCTCTTTGATTAAATGCAAGTTAAAACTGATCGTGGAGTGAAGCTGCGCTTCCCCCTTGCTGTCGTGCTCTCGCGTTCCCCCCTCTTCGCCGCCCTCCTGTCCACCTACGCCTCCTCTCCCCCTCCCTCCCCCCCCCTCCCCCTCCCGCCCGGTTTCTCGCCGCTGCTCACTCTTTCTCCTGTTGGCGCCTTGCCTGTCCCCCCACTTTGCCCCCCCTTGCTCTCGACTGCGTCCAGCCCCCCCTCCCCCCTGTGCTCCCCCCCTCGCTCCTGCCTGCCAGCCAGCCCCGCTTCCCCAACCCTTCTGTCGCCTACACAACCTATCCCCTCCCCTGGGTCCAGCCTATGCCTCCCCCTCCTTCCTACGCCTTCCCCCCCTTCTTTCCCTTCTCTTTGCTCAAAGAGTTCCCGTCAGTCCCCCCCGCCCCCCCCCCCTCCGTTCATGCCGTAGTCTTGTCGCCCCCCCCCCCCCCCCCCCCCCCCTTCTTCCTTGGTCTTTGGCAACACCTTCACCTTGAGGGCTTTTTTCTATTATCGGCAATTTTCAGCCTCTTTTGGTCTTCGCCCCCAAGAGGACTCCATGGTAGCCACTCCGTCTCCCCCGACAAAGGCCACCGTTACCTGCCTTTCGTTTTTGAAGCGGACGTACAGCTTCTCGCTACGACGGTAGCATCCCTAGAGGCCTCCACTCTAGTATGCAAGATTGTCGGTAGCTGCCCCACGTGTGGCCAACTCAGAGATCTCCTTCAAGCTAGCCTCCTAGGTGCACTTGCAAAGATCGCAGATATTGATACATTCGGGTGTGGCTACTACCAGGTTGAGTTCGATTCACCGACGACGTCTGATCTTGTCATGCAGCTGAGCCCTGTTGCATTGCGTACGGCCCATGCCTTCTTTGCACGGTGGCATCACGGCTTCGACTCGGCATCTCACCCTCTAGCTAGAGTTCCAGGCTTTCCTGTGACAGTCTGCTTTCCGGGCTTCAGGAAGGAATACCTTCCTCTTCTCTCGGTGATTGGTGGTGCCATCGGGAGAGTGATGGAATCTACCCCCCCCCCCCCCCCCCCCCAAAAAAAAAAGAAAAAGAAAAAGAAAAACGTTGCCTCGGTCCTCGCTCGAGCGGCCAGGATTCCATCTCTCCGCATCTGTGTTGCCTCGCCGGATTCAATGCCTCACATGCTATCTATTCCCAGTCTTCGGGGGCCCCCATTATGTAGAGAGTGTAGTATTCCGACCTTTTAGGCCAATGTTTGATTTGCAGGCAGATGGGTCACCTGGCCAGAGCTTGCCCTCGGCGTCAGTCTAGGAGACCGCCCTTGCCCCTGGTGGTTCCCCTTGCTACTTCCCGCTCAGATCCGCACTAGGGGGCCGAGGGAGGAGCAGTTTCCCAGGTTGCGGAGCAGTAGGTACCGACCATGGATGACCCATCAACTGAAGAGTGGCGGACCGTTGGCCCTCGCTTGGGTTGCCAACCGAGCACCAGAGCTAAGCGTCGCTGTGGTGCACGCCAGGTTGGCAACATGCATGAGGATTCGGTTATGTCAGAGAACCGTTATGAGCACTTATCACAGATCCGCCAGTAGATGGCGGGCCCCCACTAGTCACACAGAGAGCTCACCCCCCCCCCCCCCCCACCCCCCCCCCCCCCCCCCGATTTGGCGGCCGATTCTTGGTCATGACTCCTCTTCCGGCCCTCATTGCCTGGTGGGGCTGATCGACCCCACCCTCTCTCCATCGAGACTTCCCCAACAACCTTCCTCTCCGATGGATGAATCTCAACAGCTTCCTCTTCTCTAGCCTCTCCGCCTTTTCTTCAAGAGAAATCCTTGCTCTGATACCACTGGAAGCCCAATGGAGCGTGCAGTGACAGATTCAACCACAATACAAGAGAGAAAGATGGGAATAGGGGTTTAACACATGCTGAACGGGGTCCCGCCTCCTCTTCAGGAATTTATTTCAGGAACAATCCACGGGCTTTTTCAAGCCAGAACCAATACAACAAATGAATACAATATCAAATAAGAGTGCCGATGTCGAGGTCGGGCTGAAGTCGATGTCGAGGCACAAGATCTATGCTGCCGAGCTCACAGTGGAGCGTGCAGCGGCAGATTCAACCATGTGTGTGTGTGAGAGAGAGAGAGAGAGAGATGGGAATAGGGGTTTCACACACTACACCATGCTGAGCGGGGAACAGGGCCCATCCCCTCTTCAGGAATTTATTTCAGGAACAATCCACGGGCTTTTCCAAAATACAACAAATGAATACAATATCAAACAAGAGTGCGGATGTTGAGGTCAGGCTGAAGTTGATGTCGAGACACAAGATCTCTGTTGCCGAGTGCACCAGGAGAATGACCCACAAAAGTCTTAGACCGGGCTAGTACCAATATCCAATGTTTGAACCAAATTTTGATGCTCACAAATACCCACAAGAGCTCTGTACTCAGTATGGAAAAGAGTCCGAAAAAGTCAAACACCCAGGGTGGTTGTGTTGGCAGGATAAGAAGAGGTAGCACCAAAAACAACTCGAGATTCTTCTTTGCAAAGGGTGGCACAACAGGCAGTGGTGGCGGTGCTGCGGTGGCGGTGGCGGTGGCGGTGCTACTGGAGTGGCACAGGCGTCGCTTGGCTGTGCAGGAGGCTCTGTTCAGAGGTGGCGGGCAGCTGCAGTACTGGCGCTGCTGGCTGAGTCAGGCAGCGCAGGCGGCTACAGGGCTCACAGGGCGGCATTGCTATGGCGGAGGTGGTGGCAGAGGTGGTGGCACAGCTCACTGGGCGGTGCAGAGGCGGCGGCAGGAGGCGGAGCAGCCAAGAAGTGGGTGCTGCAGAGGCGCTACCGCCGGCGGAGGTGGAGGAGCTGGGTGTTGTATGGAGGTGGAGAGGGCTGGCTGCCAGGGGACATGGGAGGCAGGGCAGCCATTGGGGAAGCTGCAATCGTCATGTCGATTGGATCGGAGAACTGATGAACTAGTTGGCGCATAGAACGTGGCTGCTGTGGTGCCGAGAAAAGGATCACGCGCTGCGGGAAGGCAACGTGCATGAATAGGGGAGTGGGGGGAGCAGAAACCAGAAGGGGGAACCCAGCAGATGGGGGAAGGAGGGGGGGTGGGGTGCGGTATATCGCCTGCTCATCCTCGGGAAAACCTGAATCTAGTAAGAGGAAACTAGGGCCGCCCCACCCACCAAGATCTTGGTCTTGCGCTAAATGGTCATACCAATTACCAGAGAGAACCGTTGCCTTAGTAGGCGTGTGTCTGGCTGTTGATACCCTTCTAGGGAAGGGCGTTGCCTTCAGACTAGCTACCCACGGCCGGCACCCTCACCTGGCTAGGCTTGGCGTTGGGGAGATGGGTGGTTGGCTGCAAGATCGGGCTGGCCAGGCTCGCAGTTGCCACCGCGGACTGATGGGAGGGATGGGGCTGATCACCTACCTCATCTGCTCTTGTTGGGTGAGAGCGGGACGGGTTTTGGTAAGAGGCTAAGGGGTGTCCTCTGTGGGGCTGACGGTGATGACAAGCTCTAGCCAGGTGTCCCATGTATTGGCAAATGAAGCACTGCCAGCGGGGAGGCCCGCATACTTCACCCGTTGCATGAAAAGGCCCAGCGGCCATGGAGGTTGGAGAGCACAATGGGCTGGGAGAGCCTCTGGAGAGGCTATGCAGATCTGGATGGATGGTATCCTAGCTGCCATGGCTACCACTGAGGTGGCAGTCTGAGGGGTTTCTAAAACTTGGCTGATCGACCGTCCAATCGAGCAAATGAGGGGGTCGTACTCCTTTTAGAGTTGTGGGAAGCAGACTGACAGGGAAACCAGAAACACCTGCAAGGGGGTTGGGATGTGGGTTGAAGCCATGGTGCCATCTAGTGAAAAATGCTCAAGCTCTGTGTATTGCATTGGGGCTTTCTTGCAATACTTGATCAGCCGTTGCAGGTGAGTCGAACTCCACCTGGAAGTAGTTGTATCCAAGAAAATAAATATCAGTGATTTTCCCGGGCTCGCCAATGAGAGGTACTTGAGAGCAAATCACGAATCTGACCACTTGCTGGGCAGCTCCCAGCAATCTTGCAAACCAGTGAAGAGTCGTGAGTGAGAAGAGTGTAGAAGCTAAGAGCTGGAGCTCCGCTTCGGAAAAGAGGCAAGGGGTGGTGGCGTCGGTCGGGATGATGGAGCAATTGCCATGGAGTCCTCCTCGAAGCAAAAAGACCAAAGGAGCTGAACCTCGCCAAAAGAACAGAAAACCCCAAAAGAACAGAAAACCCCAACGTTGGAACCCGTCGGGAAAAGAAAGCGGATGGGTGGCCAAGGGAAAAAAGAAAGGGGTGGAGAGGTTCTGGGGAGGATAGGCAACAGTGGGTAAGCAGGGGCAACAAGGCAAAGATGGCGCAGGGGGGAGGGCGATAGGCAGAGAGAGAGAGAGAGAGAGAGAGAGAGAGAGAGAGAGAGAGAGAGAGATTTTATTAACGTCTTCTAAAGGGCAAAAAACGGCCTATGAGACAAAACTTGTGTACATCATCATCATGTCTCAATGAACATCGAATGGATACAAAAGAAAAAAAAGTGCAAAGTACTCTATAATGTGGAGATAAATCACATACAGGGCTCTCCAGCTCGTTCAAGGATGCACCGTTTTTCCACGCAAGGCTGTATAAATATGATTAAGACAGCCACCCACAATACCACAATAACCGTTAAATGAAATGAAGACAACGCTGACTGGAATTGGACAATCCTCCCCAACCCCACCCCTACTCAAACTAGATAATTTTATATTTTCCATAGAAGTATTGTGTACAAGCTTTGAGGGCACATTACAAGGTTGCCAGACTTCTAAAAACAACTTTTAATGTATAGCACAAACAATGCTATACCAATAAAGAGTACCTCTCAAGAGGCAAGCCGGACCCTTGTCAACCGGAGTTTCCGTAAGAGACAAGTCACAAAATGTCCTACCACACTGGAAATAGAGTGCACATACAATGAAGGTAGATAGACTGATATCTAATATGCTAGATAGTTGTGTAACTTGTCTTTATACAAGTCTCATAGGACATCAAATTTTGACCTGCTCCTATGTCTAATGAAGCAAGTTTGGCTACACTCTTCTGGATGTAAGGACTGCATACTTGGAAACACTCCTTGAGAAATTTAATCTGCTTCAATATCGGTGGTCATGACCGTGATTTACCCCGAGTCGACGTTGTACTTGATAGCACGATCCTATGTTCCATACCATAGACCATGTTAGTAGCTGAGCTCTTCGAAGCCTTGCGGCAACTCTCTCCTCGCACACGTCCTTGCCGGTGGATCCCTCATCCGGATTCCTCACAACAAACCCTGACTATTATTACCTTTCAGCCCATAATTAGGCGTTTAATAGTCTCTCAGTGTCAATAGCTATGATTGGCTATGAGTTCACTGATAGCCAATCATAGCTGGTGAGGCAAATACGATAGATGACACTTAATTTATTTTTTGGTTCTCTTTCGATAATCTCTTGGGTCTAAGAGCATGATCTATGAGCATGTGTGAGGATCCTAGCATGGATCATTTGCTAACAACCATAGTGGCAAAGCCCACAGAGGCCATCCATTTATAGTCAATTGGTATGCAATCAAATTGATGATCTACCCAAGTGAAGAGTGACAGAAAAATATTTTCCAACGCTTCGTCATCGAGCCACAATGGATAACTTGATTACTTACGTGCAATAAAACACACTTTAGATGACTATCAGATTTTTGAGCATTTGATTGTAAAAGTCCAAAAAGGGTTTACTACAAACCTCAACATGTCTAGATTCATAAAGAGAACTATGAGAAGAGTCATTTCCAAATTATAATCCATAGAGTGTGTTAGAGACGTTTGAAAAACTACCGGTAAGTCCATGATGCGAGTCATAAACCACGAATGATCCTACTCCCAACAGTCGGAGTGTGTTCATGCCTCTCATGGCAAAGGAAGCGTAGGCTGATGACTCGTGTGGATGTACTAAAGTTTAACTTGACAATTTTAAAGTCCACATTCTTGCAGCTATGAGTACAAAATCAGTAATGGTTAAGCCACCATCTTGTAAAAAAATTAACCTTGGATGCTATTTTTCCCAAATCACAAGGGGCACTATGTGACCCTTGGTAAGGGCATTATCCTGCCATGCTCCTATGGCTGACCCCCAAACTTGCAGAGACGGCAACAAGGGCTGAACTGAAACACACGGCAAGTCTGGGTGGCCCAAGAAAGTTCCAGCACCTTTGGCACTAAGACAGCTGCACCAGATGAGTGTGCACCGATTCCACTCACAATTCCATTCATAGGGGATCTACGGGGCAGATCTGTAGAGAATGGCCCCAATTGCATTAGAGTTCCTAATTAGTAGGCTTAGGGCTGGCCGCCGGATCAAGTGAGACAAGGCTTCTGGAAGTCTCATTGGTACAGAGTATTGGAGCACAACCTCAGCCAAGCTAAGTACCGGAAGTCCCAGGAAGGTGCACATAAACCATACCAAGAAACGCAGGCAGGGTAGCAGTCATGGGGCTGGTCGGCTGCAGGCAAAACCTCAGGAAAGCATCCCTGCAAGTTATATGTGCAAAGGGGCACACCAGTGTTTCTCAGGAACAGTTCCAAGGGTGGAGCAAAGGCATGGTCATCCTCGGAAAGAAGAACATCACTGTGTTAAGGGACGTGGATTGCAGGCAAAGGGACAAAGTGGAATAGATGCAGAGTTTTCAACATCAAACTTGGAGTGAATCTGAGGAATGGCAGGATTTTCAATCAACGTTGCTAGGGAGGAAAAATGACAAGTTTTGGAGACAAGGGATGATGACAATCATCCAATCAAAGGTCAAAGGATGGAATTCCGTCATCAAGTTTAGCAGGAGGGAATGTCACGTGCATACACGTGGACATGGCTAATCCTTGAGTTGGTAGCAAGTTTAGGTTAGATTTAGGTCACTGGCAGGTTCCGACAGGTAAAGAAGAAGCCCATGCTCTGTGTGACCAGTCGGCTAGGTCATATGACACCATAGGGGGGCGCAATCGGCAGCATCAAAAGGAGTTTTGTCTTGTACTCTGCTGGCCGACAGCAGTTGAGTAGGAGCAGGGGCAGACCATGAGCCTATAAACAGCCAGGTTTAGTTCAGTCATAAGTCATTTGATCCCCCAGATGGGGGCAGGTCAATAGGCTTTACTTTAGGCTAGAAATCAGTCCTTTTTGAAAGGCCAAAGGCCATAGTCAAAAACATCTTTTTGTATCATATTAATATATTGAAATTACAGTTCATCCGTCTCTTCTCTCTCTCTCTCTCTCTCTGTGTGTGTGTGTGTGTCTAATCATTGCTTTTGCATTAGTGTTGCTAATCAATAGGCTTAGGCCTGGATCAGGTAAGACAAGGCTTAAAGGCTCATGGTCTGCTGCCTCTGCTCCTACCCAGTTGAACTACTAAACGTGGGTATTTACAGGCTCATGGTTTGCCCCTACTCCAACTGACTGCTGTCAGCCAACAGAGAACAAGCCAAAACTCCTTTAAATACTGCCGGCTGTGCCTGGTATAGTGTCATATGACCTAGCCGACTGCTCACACAGAACGGGCTTCTTACTTGCCTGTCAGAATCTGCCAGTGACCTAAATCTAACCTAAACTTGCTACCAACTCAGGGATTAGCCATGGCCATGTGTGTGCAGGTGACACAAAGACCCTTAGCAAATCTGCAAAAGACTTACCTCATGACCGTAATTGTGAAAGCATAACTCCACAGTTGGCATTGTATTTCTGAGATCTACGTGCACTTAGATCAAAGAACTTACAGACGCACGCATAGAGAACACACTGAAAGTAGTATTGGCATATATGCTATGACTTATGCCACTTATGATATGAGTAGTGCCACATGTGAACATGGGCTAACCAAGGGCACTTTTCTTCCTTTGGGTTTTTCCCCTTGGATATTACGTGTGAAAGGACCCCACCCTTATTATGTGTATTTTGGAATTGTGGAGTCAACTCACTTGCTCCACATCTTTGTATCCTATCTGCTTTGAGTAGCTAACACCATCTCTCTCTCTCTTGAGACCTTGTTGCTGTGTACATGTGTGTGTGTGTGCTCTGTTTCTCTAAAACCCCTGACCCCCAACAGTGGTATCAGAGCTTGGCTGCAGATCCCATCTCTACTCCGATAGAGCCAGGGCTGAAATTGAGCATGTATGATGTTGGAGAGCTTTTTGATACGAGTGTTTATAGCCAAGCAATGGGTTGCCTCATATATTTATGCAACACAGGCCCAAATATTTAGTTTGGGATTTCCTAGTGTAGCAAATTTATGCACAGCCTAGGTACAAATCATTGGCAAGCAGTGAAGCGGATCTTCCGTTATCTTCAAGGCTCCTTGGATCTTGCGTTGGTATATCCCAAGGGGGGGTAGCTTCCAGTTACATACTTTAAGTGATTCCGACTGGGCTGGTGACTATGATACACGACAATCCACTGGTGGGGATTGTTTCTTTTTGGGGCATTCGTGCATATCATGGCTGAGCAAAAAGCAGCCCGCTGTTGCCACATCTACTTGTGAGGCTGAGTACAGGGCAGCCTTTACAGCCACAATAGATTGTGTATGGCTGAGGAGATTGATGACTGATCTTCGTGAGTGTTAGCAGACACCCACCACCATACTCATTGACAGTCAAATGCTATAGCCGTGGCACGAAACCTAGTGTTTCATGCACGTACTAAGCACATAGAGATTCATTATCACTATGTCAGGGAGAGGATTCATGTAGGGGAGATCTCATTATCTTACTCCTCTACACAGGACAATGTTGTAGATCTGTTCTCGAAGGCATTGTCTCGAGAGAAGTTTGAAGATTTCCGCCAAGCTTTAGGCTTATTCTCCTATAGAGAGTGATCTGCTTAGACCTTGTACAAGTTCACATTGCCACTACAGGGGGGATTTATTGGCATATATCCTATGACTTAGGCCACTTATGATATGAGTAGTGCCACATGTGAACATGGGTTAACCAAGGGCACTTTTCTCCCTTTGGGTTTTTCCCCTTGGATATTAGGTGTTAAAAGACACCACACTTATTATTGTGTATTTTGATATTGTGAAGTCACTCACTTGCTCCACATCTTTTTATCCTATCTACTTTAAGTAGCTATCACCATCCTCTCTCTCTCTCTCTCTCTCTCTCTCTCTCTCTCTCTCTCTCGCTTGCTATTGTG
This sequence comes from Cibotium barometz, assembly GCF_041138505.1. Lineage (NCBI taxonomy): Eukaryota > Viridiplantae > Streptophyta > Polypodiopsida > Cyatheales > Cibotiaceae > Cibotium > Cibotium barometz. The sequence continues at coordinate 15,402,747 of NC_141097.1, read as the reverse complement.
TACTGAAACCCTTGATCCCCAACAAGTAGTAGGCGGGCTTACCAATCCAACCATAGGCATATCAGACCAACCTGAAGCAAGGGGGAACCACTCTTGGAGAGAGAGAGAGAAAGATAGATAGATAGATATATTAAGCGTCTACTAAAGACCCAATGGGCCTATGAGACCAAAGTGGTACAATAATGTCCATGGCATATCTCATCATGGAATGGAAAATAAAACAGAATGAAAACATAAATATAGCTATCTCACTGGGGTGATACAAAACTGTCCATGGAAACTCGTCATGGAATACTAAAAACATAAAAACATGGGAGCAACATCAGCTCCGAGTAGATGGTATATCACTCCGAAATGTCAAGCATAGGGTTGACGAGTATGGCCGAGAGGTCTCCCTCAGCTATGTCACGTGGAAAGGTAGCTCGATGGCGGTGGAGCACGATGTCCTGGATCTGGAGCTGATGAGGTGATCGTGGCTGATGGGGGGGTCGAGGGCGTAGGGCGCACTGGAGTGCAGAGGCTCGGTCCGAGGTAACTCTCCTCGGGCGAGGTAGGTCCAGAGCAGCTCGTGGAGGGTCCACAAGATCCACTATGTCAGTTTCCTCCATCTTCTGGGTCCGGAAGAAACTGGTGATGGTTGGTTGCTGAGGGAGGGGGCGGGGTGGTTGGGGCCTGTGTCTCAAGAAGGTGTCCCTGTGTCTGCGGAGCTCAAGCAGGAAGAGGCCCACGCAATGCTGGTCCTAGAAGTCAATGATCCTGGAGAGTGGACCGAATCCCTCACGAAATAGACAGTGAAACCTCCCGTGGATCTCATAGTATACTGGGCAGCGGCATATGTAATGCTCCTCCGTCTCAACCTCTGTGTGGCATAGTCGGCATATCCTCTCCTCTCTGGGTGTCCGTACGAGCTTCCCGGCTCTGAAGATGCGCTCAGCTCTACCTGTCTCCACTCTGAGGCGGTGGGATTAATTTTCCCTTCTTCCTTCATCTATGCTTTACATACATGTAGCTCCTCCTTGAGATACTTGTGCTTTCAACTTTCCCACTTTGGTTGCATGGGCTTCCTTTAGCTCTTTAGTTTCCCTATCTTGTGTATCTTCCTGGCATATCAGGATGTCCTTGATAACTTTCAGCCTGTCTTTTGCCCATCCGCCTAGGGGGTGCTTCTTTGGCTTCTTCAAGCTAGCAAGCACATGTTTCTCCATCTTGTCAATGATTATATTTAGTACTGAATGCAAGGCCTTCCATTTCCAGGATCTCTTCATCTTGGTGAGAGAGAGAGAGAGAGAGAGAGAGAGAGAGAGAGAGAGAGAGAGAGAGAGAGAGAGAGAGAGAGAGAGAGAGAGGGCTTATGGTAATGCAAGGCATCGCGATCCATAGGCCACATTTCTGGCAAATTACCATCGAATGTGTCCCCCACCACAGCTGGCATTGAGCCAAAGGTTTTGAATCCATAGTGTGATGTAGGGCTAGATAGATTGGATCCAGCGTCGCACAGTTGAACACTCAGTTATGAGAAACCCACTCGCTTACATAGGCTTCAAGGCCTTTATTAATATCCGAAGTGCTAATAGCTTTACGGTATTGTTAAACCTCTCCCAAGCAGCCAGGTGCTTCGCACAATTGAACACTCAGTTATGAGCAACCCACTCACTTACATAGTCTTCATCAAGGCGTTTATTAATATCCGAAGTTCTAATAGCTTTTTGGTATTCTTAAACCTCTCCCAAGCAGCCAGGTGCGAATCCATTCTACACCTTGTAGGACGCATAGCCTATAGGGTTTTTGTCCCTTAGCCTCGGTCTATGTAGTTGTAAGCTTACCTGCCTCTGATCTCTTGGCATGTCTCATGAGTTTCGTCTTTGTGTATCTGGGAGTATCTCACATAGACAGGACCACACATTTCTATTCCTTACACTCCATGGTCGGGCAAAGCGGACCAAATTCTTTGTGTATTAAGCAATGGACTCTGCTTTTGATTTTGTAGTATGATTGGCATCAGGTCTCTATGACAAATACCTTGCATATTGATTGTTCTCAATGCTGATCATTGTGCTCACCTCTCTCTCTCTCTCTCTCTCTCTCCCTTCCCGCCCGCCCCCCCCGCCCCCCCTCCCCCCAAAAAAAAAAAGATCCTTCCATTAGTTATTGAGAAAACAGCCAAAATGGCTACGTATGAACTCGTCCTCCATTGGGGAGTGAGAGTCAAGTTGCATAAAAGGGGAGGATGCGCTTCTCCTCCGGTTGGTTGCTCTAGGAAGAGAAGGCTATCTCATACAATGGGGGGAGGGGGAAACAGCCACATAGATGGTCCAAAATGCAAAGTGGGCTAGCCATTACTATTAGTAAGAAAGGGACCGTCACGCCGGATCCTCAAGAAGGCCTCTCTGTGCTTCCGCATGTGGTTTGAGCCACCTTGAGCCGCCCCCACTGACCACAGATGATATGAATGATATCGAGCCAGATGCTTTGGATGGACTCCATTGGTGGGGTTAGGGTGTGTTCGATGGCTTCGCTGCGTCTAGCTCTCCATGTGTGCCCCACAGCTTTTCGGTTGCAAATCTCCCATCTCTGGCTAGAACCTGGAGATGAGCGACCTGTAGGTGGAGTTGGAACTGGCACTGCAAAAGCTCGAAGGTGAGAGACCCGAAGGGCTAGTCCCCCACCTTCCTCCTCATATGGCATGACGACCGCGGCCTTAGTGGCCCAAGCAACTGTGCCCCACATGCGGGAGCCTAGTCCATAGGGACATATTGCTAGTGAAGGTGAGTAAGGCGGAGCTCTCATCTGCGCCATGAATTGCCAGAGTATATCATGCTTGGTGTACACTCCCAGCCATTGCAGGAGAGGAGGGTCTAGTATCGGAGGGATGGAATCGTCGATGTCAAGGCTAAGCCTGTCTTTGCCTTGGATCCCAATAAGGCCCCTGTCGTGGGCTTGTGGTGGCAACTGTCTAAATGTAATCCAATCTCCAAGTGCTTAGCGAGGCCCATGCTCAAAGCTCCCCACGATATGTGCAGGCGAGGTTGGAGCATATGACCACTAGGGAGACGGACCATGGTTAGAGGTTGTGAGAGATGCTCCTAGGAGGCTTATGGAGCCAATTCTTGAAGGGCTGCCTGAGATGATCCCAAGCACGTGAGAGACTGGCTGCAAATGTGTCCTCAAATGTTGGGCTAAAGCCACGTGTCCGCATCTGTGTGGAAATCCATCACGTGCTCTGAGCCAAGGGCCTCCTAGGATTGGGGTGCGGGTGGAAATCCTAGCCAGGAGGAAGTCCTTCCAAGGCTCACCATGTGGAACAAGACCTTGAAAAATTAACTTGCCCAACAAGGCGCGGCTCTGAATGGGGAGGGGTCGATGATGCCATGTTCTCCTCTGTGTCACAGCTGAATAATCACTCTCCAGGCCACCTTGGCCCCGGCAGGTCTCCCATCACTGCCAGCTCACATAAAGTTGCGGATCAAATGCTGAACTTGACCAATACAAGCCCGGGAGGTGATGTATAACATTGTGGTGAGAAGAACCTGGTTTTCCACCACAACCCGGCCAGCTTAGGAAAGGCTGGCAGAACTCTGGTATAGCAGCTTCTTCCGAATGCTCAGAAGAAGAGGGGCTAGCTGTTTCTCTGGCGAGATGTCAATGGCAACTTGGCATCCAAGATAACAAATTGGAGTGCCCGTCCGGACCCACTGAAAAGCCTCAACTGGACGTCAAGTTGGGGTGGGCGATGAGCCAACCCAAATCCTTGTGCTCACCTCTTGGACGTCACATGCCCCGTTTTTCTGGAACTTTGAATGTTCCCAATGCAAATCTGTTGTCGCCTATACCAACGTGGTGTGTCTGATCTGTTGTCGCCTCTTGGACGTCACATGCCCCGTTTTTCTGGAACTTTGAATGTTCCCAATGCAAATCTGTTGTCGCCTATACCAACGTGGTGTGTCTGATCATATGCTAAGCTTTCTCAAGGACATCCTGAGTGCATGTTGACCTATTTAAATCAGATACACTATATGTCATGCAACAACAACAAACCCAGCAGCAGTGGCGATATCTTTTCTCAATCATTCAGTTCTGCCATGAAAACTCTTTTACATTTTGAAAGTGGAGTTGGCAGCTCGCAGCTCTTGAAAAGCTGTTCCAAATGTACTGATTTCTGAACAGCAACGAGGCTGTATAGATGCTTGACTAACTACCAGACGAGAGACCTTCTTCTTGACTTACGGTGGAGGGTAGTTAGGCATCATCCCTAAGTTCCTTGCTCAGGTAGGGGTGACAGTATTTCCAATCGATATTACAAAGTGAGGGATTCTAACAACTGTCATGGAAAAACACCCTTTAAGATACTGATGTGTAGACATGTAGATCCATTGAAGGCCTCACTTACGATGAAAGCCCCAATATTTTTACTTAAGCTTTAACACACACAGATTTTCCATTAGTGTATATGCCCAATGTCTTCAAGGAGATGAAACATTTACCCTTAACCAATACATACCCTATTTAATGGAGGTAACCAAGAACGTCAAGACCTTGTCTCATGACTATCTAGTAGTTCAGCTGGCTTCTGATTATTCTCTTTAGGGGTTTGGAAGGTGGCCTTGGCTATCGATCAATTCTAGTGATGATGAATTTAAGGAACTGTGTTTGAACTAGAATAGTGTGGATTTTTGTTTCTCTGCAGGGGAGTGGATTATTCATGCTCTGCTAACGAAATCAAGAAGGCATATCGCAAGGCAGCTCTCAAACATCATCCTGATAAGGCAAGATTTCTTTGTTTGCTCTTTAAAAAATTCTCTGCATCTCTCTCTCTCAGGACATGGACTTGTTGTATACAGATTTGTCTCATAGGCCAATCTGGCCTTCCGTAGATGTTAATATATCTTTTCTTTCATTCTATGACCGCACATTGTCATCATGTAGCATCACATGGGTATGTGCAATTTTTTAATTTCCATTGTTCAGTATTCATTGATGGTAAATTGATGAATACTGATTGTTCAGTATTCATTAATGGTTTGTAGTACCTTTTTGGTCTCACAGCCCTTTGGGTCTTTTTAAGACATTGATATCTCTTCTCTCTCCTGCTCCCCCCCCCCCCCCTTCTCTCTCTCTCTCTCTCTCTCTCTCTCTCTCTCTCAGACGGAGACTCTCGACGACAACCGTGAGGATCCCCGGATTCAGATGACCTCACCAGATGGACTAGGTAGTGCATATTGACAGTGCCACAGATACCTAGATTACCATGTTTCCCAGGGATCACATTGAAGAGAGCACTCTAGCTACACTGTTCCAGACGTCGGAGGTCTACTGGACCGACATGACCTTCTGTATGACAGCTCCAGATTGGAGAGATTCTCTAGAGAGACAGGAGTGCCCCTCCACAAGCAGTGGATGGAGAGACTTTCTAGATGCGGCGTTATCAACTCGATCCTCTATTGGCCAGATTGAGGGCTTGTACCTGATATGCTGCATCCTCTCTTTTTTACCTCGGCAGTTTCCCTCAACTCGTTTCAGCTACTACATGGATACATTGTAACATTGGCATACTCATTGATATTTTGTTCTTTTTAGCTAGGTTCTATCTTATCCCCTGATACAGTCACTTCATGGATGTGTTGCAACACTTGTCTCATAGACCCTTCTGTCTTTTGTAGATGCTAATATAACTCTCTCATTCTCCCCCTTCCAGAGCTTATGTGCTGCGTACTGTGTAGGCTGGTCAATTCTTGGCACGTGGTGAGAATGGAGATGATGGAAGCTTATGGAAGGAGGTTGGTGATGAGGTTCGCAGGGATGCTGAAAGGCTGTTCAAATTGATTGGTGAAGCATATGCTATCTTGTCAGATCCAACAAAGGTTTTGATTCGTTTCTTTAAATGATGTTTGTGATGTTTAAAATTAGCCAAAAAAAAATTGGACCTTATTTAGAGCTTGAAGTTAACAGGTGCTGCTTTTTGGACTTCAATTTAAGCTTGAAGTTATAAGTTAAACAGTCGTATTCATGAGCTTTGTGTTCAATGCATACCACAGCGGCTTCGATATGATACGGAGGAGGAGCATCGCAAGGTGAGGGCAAAGGATAGCAATAATCAAGTGTCTAGTAGCACCTCAGAGGGTTACCGGTCTCAGTATGAAAAGAGCGGTCGGCGACAGCGTGATCGATGGGATGCCTGGCATGGGTATGCTCCTCAACACCAGCGTTGGCAGAGTGGCCCTGATGCAGCACAGCCGGATACATACGCACGTAGGAGCATGTATGGTGCAAATGCTTCGAAGTCCGGAAACACAAGTCGGAATACAGATTTCTCTTGGGATAATATATGACATGGAACCGTGTAAAGATGTGATGCTTTTTACCTTTTTGGGATAGGTTGCTGCTATGGTGGAGTTATATAATTATTTTGGGTTTCAACAAAGCATACATCATCTTGGCTATAAGCAGCTTGGCCCAGATTATTACAGATTGATGTGGCTCTTCAAAGATGTGAAGAACTAGTTGTACACAGGAGATATAGTACCACAGATTCTATGGAAGAAACAATCTAGAGATGATTCTGTCTGCTCATGTGGACGCCCACAATCAATGCTGCTCCACAATAAGGTGGGATGTTTGGGTTTAAACTCACATCCCTATCATTGGCCTGTTTTCTAGATGTTTGCAGTGTAAAAGGCTGTTAGAGGCTTCTTGGAAACACTTTCCTCGTAGAGGTTGCTGAGATTTGAGAGTGTTGGGTGAAATATTATCTCTGGACGTGCTTTTCGTATGTAATAAAATGATGGGCTATCCACTGGCTGTAGAACAAATTTTTGAGTGCTTGTGTGATGCAAAGGCTAATTCAACATTGTAAATGTTTTTGGCTTGAAGGCCCAATTCTCTGTCAGGCACCCCAACAATTTTTTTCAGAGACGGAACAGAAAAGTAAGCTTTCATGTATTTTTAGTATGTATTGAACTTCCAAATAATTACTCAGTTCATTGATTCCAGATAGTGGGCTATGAGAGATTGCATCAATTGGGAGGATCAAGGAATTTTGATGCCAGTTTGAGTGTAGATTAAGGCTGGATACACAACCAACCCTTGCCTGTTAGCAGGGTTCCATCCAGGCAGCAGCCTGTAGGCTATGGAGAATTGGCAGCCCAACTGTTATAGGCGGAGAAGGTGGTGCGGTGCACCCAGCCTTAGGTCCAACTCTCCTGACATCGCACGGCCGGGGAAGGCTATGCTTTAGGTCTAGTTCCATTACAGTGACAGCCTCAGTTGCATCTTCTCCTCATGTAGATGCCTATCTTTCCTATTAAGAAACTTGCGTATCTTTATAATCTTGCCTACACCATCATTGTATGGTGTATTCTTTCAGGTCGAGACAAGGCTGGAACATTATCATACGCCCTTTGAAGATTGTAATTGTGGACAAAAAGGTTTGATATCGTAGAATGCCTATCTCAAGACATTTGTAAGTGTTCACTATAACCAAATGATGGGTAATGTTTGTCTTTTGCCCTAGATCGTAGTCTCCATGACATCAACACACAGTACTGAATGCTGTTAACCTAGGCTGGGATAACAACGGATAATGTTCTGAAGCTTGCATGCACATTAGTGTATGTTGGTTCTATTGGATGGATCTAGTTGAGAGCTATCATTGGGTAAGCTTCCCTTCCTAACATGGCCCTATCTTGAATTGCTTTAGTTGGAACAAATTTTGAACCATTATTAATTTGTAGCAAGGTGACGAGTAACCATTATTGTAATCATCTCAAAATTGTCAAAACATTGTCACCACTCAATCAATAATTTTTCTAACAATCTTATTGCCTTATATACATATTGTCTTGACATATGAGCACATGCACTCTGGTGCACACACTTCCACATGTATTGCAGCATATTAGTGTGTAGAGGTCATGTCCATGTTTGTCTTCGCATACAAGCATAAGCACTTTGGTGTGGACACTCTTGCGTGTGCATGTGCATGTGAGCATATATTTGTGTTTGTCATGTCCATCTTTGTGATCGTGCTCGAGCATGCACTTTGGTGCACGCTCGGGTGTACCTCAACCTATATTTGTATTGAGGCTACTGATGGGTAGCTCACTTGTGATTTGTGGTTTTTTGTTTTAGGGTTTTATATGCATGGTGTTCAGTAAAGGTTAGCAAGCATAGCATCCTTGTCTTAACATAATGAATGGCGTACTTTCCTGCAGAAATAAGTTCCTAAATACTCTTAAGTTTTACAACATTGGTGACATGTAGTACATGGTGCGAAGGTCTAAAGGAGCCCAAGTGGAGATCCACATGCCTCTTATGATGGCCTCGTCGAGATGAAGGAAGTAATTTTTCCTTGCCCTGAACAACCTAAGCCAAAGATCTCACCTCCGAGCAAGGAGAATTAATAGCCTTGCTCAAGGAGTTTCCAGATGTTTTCACTTGGAAGTATATGGACATGAAGGGAAGTCGTGAAACACACCATTCCTCTCACAAAAGACTCAAAATCATCAAAGTAGAGAGCTTACCACATAAATTCCACGTATATGAAAATGGTTAGTAAGCTCATCGATGTGGGATTTATGTATGATATCAAGCATATTGAGTGGGTGTCCTTTATAGTGACCATTCCCAAGAAGAACAAAAAAAGGCTCGAAAATTTTAAAATGTTGCCATAGTCCACGATCACGAGCTCTTGCCATCATACATCGACCATGTGTTGGAGAGAGTTGATATTACCTTTTATTGGGATGGCTTCTCAGTCTACGATCGGGTAATGATCGATCCAATTGATGAATACAAGAAAACATTTGCTACGGAGTGGTGCAATGCGTCATGCCATTTGGCTTGAATAATGTCCTCATCACTTTCTAACGCTTGATGTGCACAACCTTCAAAGGTCTCCTTCAAAAGATCTTGGAGATATTCATAAATGACCTTTGTATGCACTCGAAGTGGGAAGAGCATCTTGCTTCTATGAGGCAAGTTTTTGAGAGTTCAAAACTGTATTGTATCTCGTTGAACCTACTCAAATGACAAATCTCGGTTAGTCATCATTTTCAACCACCACCCACCAACTACAAGGGGATGAAAAGATTAATGGGGCTTGCACCGTGAGTAGCACAAAAGATTCTTCTTATATGTCACATATGCGATAACTTTTCTAGAGGTTGTTGATTATCTTCAAATAGATTAAGGAATGCCAATGGACATATGAAAAGGTGAAGAAGGCATTAGCAAGTGCACCCATCTTGAGATCCCCTATTCGGGATGATCTGAATTTTCACATGCATCGATGCATCATAATTTGATATTCGATGTGAGTTAGCATATAGTCAAAAGAGTACAACATGGACTCCCTTGTGACCTTTGCTAGCCATCAACTAAATGATGCTAAATGCAACTACACAACTAGAGAGAGAGCCAACAAAAATATAGAGGGTCAAATCCTGCACAAAAACACTCAGAGTGGCAATCAGAGAAAGTGTACATCAATCAACGCTAGGTAGATCGCACAATAGAATGAAGTTGTCCTTTTGAAAAAACTTTGTACGTTAAAATAGCAAGAGGAAGAATGTACAAGCCTTTTTGTATCTGGACGGAGATAATACTAAGGAAGTTCATCATTATCTTTTTCCTTGTCTATAATATGATTCTATTAACAAGACATGTTTATTACAAAAGACCATAACAACGCAACAGGGGTAGTCCTGTGTTGAAAGAGAACCCGTATTGCGTTGTTGTGGTCGTTCACAAAAATCATGTTTACCTCATAATGATACAAAAAAATCATATTTAGTACCTCATGTTTGCATTCACTTTTACAACTAAGGAAGTTGATCATCATTTTGTCCTTATCTATAAGACGGTACTAAAAAGATATATTTATTACAAAAGACCACAACACGACAGGAGGTAATCGTGTCTTGAAAGATGAACTGTATCGCGTTGTTATGGTCATTTACAAAAATCGTGTTTAATGCATGATGATATGAAAAAATCATGTTTAGTACCTCATGTTTGCATTCACTTCATTTTGTCCTTGTCTATAACACAGTGCTATTAATAAGACATTCCATCTTCTTCTCTTCTCTAAAACCATATAACTAAAATATAAGAGTGCAAGGATGAATAACAGACATTAAACAAAAGACTCTGAGAAAGGTATTTAGAATGTGATGTACAAAATTGTACCTCTGATGGTATTTCAAGCAGAGAGTGCATCAACAAGAAGACATGGAACGCGACACGCCAACCACAGGAGCTGCCATCCGGTTGACGTGGAACCCTAAATCAATATATCTTGTACAACTTACAAAATCTTCCTGGGTGACATTCTCTAGGGCTGCAATGAATTTCCTCAAGGATTTGCATCCCAAACAAAATAGTAATATAAATACAATGTCCATATGATAACCAAAAAATTGAATTGTCTTTATTACATATACTCACAATATAACATTAGCATGAGTGTCACCAGTGGAGTTGACCAAGTAACATTTCCTGGTCGCCAGGTGGTACATCACCAAACTCGAATGGGAACTACAAGTAGCAAAAGGATGGACTGAGAATTATGTATAAGAAAAACGAACCCAAACCATGAAAAATAGGAATGAAAGAAATTAAGCAACTTACTCCTCGTGGTATGAAAAGAACACGATTTGCATTAGATCGATGATGCAGGTGTAGAACTAGTCTCACAGACATCGATCATGCTGGTGACCTTAGATGCAAGGACCATTGAGACCAGAGAATTAACCATATACACCAACGACTGGTGATTTGCTAGTAGCCTTGAAATGGCGAGGCTGTAAACATAGGCCAAACATGAAATGGGAGAAAATTACAAAGGACCCCACAAGCAAAAAGATACATTAGAATGTCACCAACCTGAGAATGAGGGACATCAAATCGTCATTGACCTCCCTAAATGAGTCAAATAGAATATTTACTTTGTTCGAGCACTGACTCGGAGAAAGTAGTCGGCATTGCGAATCGCAACCCGAACTTCGAAGTACAGCCTCAGATATTCGAGGGCCTACGAGTTTGTCGCATGAAGCTTAGAAGCCAACCCTTGCTTCTCCCTTCATTCTTGGTCTCTTCTTTCCTGCACTCTTCTCCTTTCGGCCCTTGCCTCCTCTTCTCCTCCAGCTGTCAATCACAGGGTCTCTTTTACTTGCTCCTGTGCCTGCTCACCCACATTCTCTTCATCTCCTTCTTCTTGCGCATTCTTGACATCTGCTCGTCCCAGGGTTTCAGCTCTCCTCTGATTATGGGTGATTGGCACCTCCTCAACCTATGGAATGGCGCGATCCAATCTTGAAGTGGTATTGCTAAAAACCCAATGCCATTCACGGTAGTACCTATGCGAGGTTGTCGAATCAGCCCACGAAATAGGGTAGTCGTTGAGGACAAAGACGAAGATGAAGACACAGAAGCATCAAAGGTTGGGAGGCCCACGATGACGAAAGTGACGGCATGCAAAATTAAATATAGCATTAATTGGCATTGAATGCGCCACGTGGAAAAAGTCTCGATTGGGAGGCCTTTGAGGACGTCAATCACATCATGCACTTTCTGTCACCAATCTTGGGCCATGTGGAAAAAGTCTCGGTCCTTTTCGAGCCCTTTACCCAAGCCTACCCAATGTTCCCACTCTCATTCCTTTTTTTGTCGTTTTCGCATCATCACTGTGTCTTCGTCTTCGTCTGAGTCCTTCACTGCGCCTTCGTCAAACCCTGGATCCTTCCTTGTCATCCATTATGGAGGTAACTCTTACCCTTTTATATGTTTCTGTCTTCCAATTTCCTCATATTTCTCTTTGTTTTGGAGTTCTGCCTTGAATTATGCATATTACAAAAAAAGAAAATAATAACGTGAGGAGACATATTCTTTCCATTAAGATGAACTCCCCTCGCATTGTTGTGGTCATATTTTAAGAGAGAATGTCTACTATGCTCAGCTTTTTGTCATGCTCTTGTTTGCTGAAGCTTCGAGTAGTTGTCTACTACTCTTCTTATAAGGATGGCCACCGTCGCATTTTTGTGGTTGTTCTAAGGTGTAGCGTCGGTATATCTCGCTTTTTTTCGTCGTTGAGGGTTATTTACTTAGTTGAAGAAACGACCATAACAATGCGATGTGAGAGCTATTTCTTTGTGTACGACACGCTCACTTTGCGTTGTTATGGTCGTTTCTGTTTTGTTGCTGTTTGCTGATAAATTCTTCACATTGTTTGACTTTGGTGCTTGTTGACGGCTTGTTTCCTGATGCTGGTTTTCGAACGAATATAGGTGGCCCTAGTAATTTCGCAGTTGTGGAGGAGGAAGATGAAACTATTGTTGCTTAGACACGTAAAGTCAGGCTATTTGACTTTATCTACAAAGTCAAACAGCACCATCGCCAGCCAGAGATTTTAAAAATGCTCAACGCCAAGTTCTTGCCAGATGTGCTGAGGTCCCTTGATTCCCAGCTTCTTGCTCTTCAGTACCTTGAGTTCATAAATGTTACTTCTACTAGTCAAGTGGAATTTGAAGGTGTTCCGTTCATTCATTCCCTTGACTTGAAGCGGACCAAGGAAGTCGTACGAAAGGTTAGATGCCTTCTAGAAGGTTGCCACATCTAGTGCTCTTTGCGAGGAGCGGAAATGCCCACTCCACAAAAGAAAATGTAGCTTTTTTCACTTTTATGAGGGATTCATGGTCTACCTCCATCTGCAACAACTAGATGAGAACTCCGAGGATTCGCCCAAAATGTGGACATAGAGGCTCTTCGTTGTGACACCATCATTCGTGTCGAGCAGGACACATGCTAGCATGAGGACAAGGATGTTGGGGATGTGCCCTTGTCAATTTTACCCTCGTTTTTTATTGAAGGCATGCATTATGTCCTCTTGACAGACATACAGGCTTTATTCAATTTGCGACAAGACTACTGCCTTGCCACACATCATTTCCCAACATCTCAACGAAGATGACGGGTTTGTCCAGCATGGAGATGAAAAATACCTCCAAACAAATAGAAAACCCAAGGAAAGGGAGTTCTTGTCTGTGGCGAAATTTTTCGAGATGTGGCTGCTTTTACGAGTCCACTCTACCCTCCGAAGACGAGTTTAGGGCTATCCAAGAGAGGCTGAACATTTCCTGTATGGGAATGGATGCTACAACGTTGAGTTGCACGGTCGACAGCACAAGTGTCAATCTATGGAAACCATACATTGTTGTTGGTGAGGACGAAAATCAGAAGGTATGCATTGTGAGTAGCTCTATTGATTTATAGCGATTCAGTTTGGCAAGTTCTAATCATTTATAAAATTTTGTCTTCCAGTTATATGTGGAGTTGGATCCGTTTATCCTTTCTGCCTCTAGACCTCGTAAATGAGGCAGGATTGGAAAAGGACTCCTTTTGCTGGGCAATTACCCGAATTCTCTAAGATATCCTTTTGCTGGGCAATTACCCGAATTCTCTAAGATATCCCCGGGTGCTGGTCGACCATTCAAGGTTCTCAAAAGAGAATGTTACTTCTATGCTTAATGTATTGAAGGTTCTTTCAAGGTATCTAGGGGGATATCCAATGAGGTGGAACACAGACAAATCTTTTCTTTTGGATAAGAAATTTGCTGTGTGGACCTTTGGACAGGGCTCCGGGTACCTTTTCTAAGAAGTAATTATTATTTAGCCTATGCAGCCTATGCACTGGCTGGTGGGGTGAAGGATCCCATGATGTTTCCCCCCTATGGAAAAAAGATCTTCTCCGTTTCCCGACAACTCGTTTTAGGAGCGCTCCCTCAACCAACTACAGAAGAGTCCCCTCCCCCCACTGTAGAAGAGCTCGTTCCCTCCACTATTGAAGAGCTGCCTTCCTCCTCAAAAAAACGAGAAGGCTTGATGTAAAAATGCAATCATAATAAATCCTGTCTTCCTTTGTAATTTTTACTTTTCTTAAGTTTTCAATGTGTTGTACTCAAGGTCTCACTTTACTTTTCTTTTTCTTACATTGAGATATTTATGCAATCACATTTAGCGTATCTCTTCCAATTTGCGATAAATCATAATTGAAATATCACTATTTACACATAAAAAGTTTGTTACAAACTCTCCATTGAGGAGGAGTGATGAGCACATTGCATAAAAAAACTATGACCTTGAATTATAAACCATTACGTTGCCTAGATAGCCATTCGAGGAGGGTAGCACAACAGCCACAACGCTTTGCTCTTTGTGACAGCGAACCATCTCGCCATGGAGAGGCATTCTTCAAAAAATTGGCGCAGATAGCTCGAACTTGGCACCTTAGTCCATATCTCTTCTTGCATAAAAAAATTATGGTTAATTTCTGACAAAATCTCCGTTGAATATAGTTCAAATGACAAAACAATTATGGACACAAAACAACCACAACAACGCGATGTGGGTCGAAAGTCCATGTAGAATGTCCCATATTGCGTTGTTGTGGTCATTTACCAAAACATAATATTTTGCATTCAAACATCTTCATTCAAATGTAAGACAGGGCAAACATAGTTTTAATGGTGTGATGAGGCGCTATAAAGTGCATTTTCCTTGACCCCCAAAATGACCACAACAACGCGATACGGGGTATACTTGCCCAGTAGAATGACCTAGTATCCCGTTGTGGTGGTAGTTTTGGGGGATGGAAATGACTTCCTCTCTTGCATTTTTCTTTAACACCAAGACGACCACAACAACGCGATATGATACATACTTACCGCCAGTAGTAGAATGCCCTCCCCTCACATTGTTGTGGTCATTTAGGCAAGTTCCAATTTGTTTCATCAGATGACCAGAACAATGCAATATGGAATAAAACCCAACTCCTAACAACCAATATCACGTTGTTGTGGTCATTTAGCTCTTGAAGTGTATGTTTCAATTTGTTTGAATGTCATTCAACAAATGACCACAATAACGTGATATGACATAGAACCCAACTCCTAATGAGACCAATATCGCATTGTTGTTGTCTTCTTTGTTTAAAGTGTGTCTTGCAATTTTGTCTCGTTGCTCTGCTTGGCCTTCTAGTAATTGTTTTGAAATGCACTCAAAGTCAAAACACTGCAAAATAATAATAATCAAGGTCACTTACATGTTAGTGCCACATGTTTATCATGTAGGTCTTTACACTATATGCATTGCTCACGTCTTGATGACACCTATACAGTAAAGAAAATTATTTTAGGAATCATCACATTATGTATTTTGAGAGTATTGGATTGTTTACCTGCTTGTTTTCTACTCTAAAACGGAAGTCATAGTGCAGTTTTGTTTGGCTCTCGTCCATGATATCTTGTCGTAATAAACTGTTGTAGACTGCAGTTTTCACCAATAGTTACCGTTGAAATCACTCTATCATTGAGTTTAATTGCAATTTCAATAAGATCATTTCCATCCATCTCATCCATGTCAATAAGATCATTTCAATAAGATCATTTCCATCCATCTCATCCATGTCTTGATCCATTGTTGGCACTAATTTATTATGTACTCTGTGTATACGTCGGTAGTAGAAAGACATGATGAAGTTTTGACTACGAACGATATACTTGCAACACATTGTCTTCATTACCACATAGAGCAAATTACATTTCTCTCTTCCTTTGTATATCCCATCCTCTCTGTTAAGGATTTCAAGAATATTCATTTTTTTAATGTTTTCACAGATAAACATTATTTTTGTAACTCGTATTCTTGACTGTGTAAACAAATCCACAAATAACGTTACCGCCGACATTGCAAATGCTACTCGAACAAGTCTTGTAGAGATCTGTGGTTTGAGATTACATTGCACCTCTTGGAAAAGTTTTTCTCAATAACTTCACTCTCACTGCACTTGGTAATTCCCACTCTGGACTTGTGAATTTAGGTAGAGGAGCCTTACTTCATATACCAAAAGCTATCGTTCCATTATGAATTTGGAAATAGTGATTGTAAAAGAATATACCTGCCTCAACCAATGATCTTGGAGAGCGACCTTTGTATTGTTGCTCTCCAATATATGCATGCTAAACATCAAGGATGCCAATTATTGATTCGACTGGTTGCCATTCAATATATGTTGAAGGATATACGTCTGAAAAATTAATCAAACAATCTGATTAAAAAAGCTGTGTTGAGTTTAAAATGAAGCTACAATGAATTAGAAGCTTACAATTTGGTCTGTATCATGGAAGATCGTGTGGCCAACCATCCAGTCTTAACTCGTTATGCAAATATACATGTTGGACAAGAACCTCTTTGATACTTGATTTGTTGCTTCCGTGTCTGAATCCTTGGATTCTTCCTTTCTAGCATGATATAAAATCGTTTGCTGATGATCCTCTTTGCGTTCTCTCCGTGAGATGCTTGTTGCAAAATCCAACTCCCCTTCGAAACCGTCAGAGGATTCCATGCATTTTGTGCATCTAGCGTGTTATGAATCATAATAGATTGGATTTGTGAAGATGGCCCCCTCGGGTGTGTCGACATTTCAATCAGAGGGTTGTTTGTTGCTGATGATGAGAGAGCAAAAAATTGAGAAATCACAGTGAGATGGTATGTTGTCGTGAGACGAGGAGAGTGCGAGAAAGAGAAGAAATTGCGTGCATGCGAAAAAGAGAGGAGATTGGGTGTGTTCCCAAATGTATACAATGGGCGGGAAAGGCAAATTTATTGCTTCAAACTTTACTGCTGAGAGCATCTAACATATGGGAGGAAAAAGAAGAGAGTTAATGTCATTTTTGTCTTTTTTTTGGGAGTTTTTCCCTAATGTGGATATATGTATCACTGCCGAGACCCAAGACAATCATTGCTAGTACTTTCTCATCTTTGATTATCCAAATGGCCTTCTCTGCCTTTTCTTGCTAATTTATTAAGGTGTTAATGAAGTGTGATTATTACTTAATCACCTTCTTAATCACTTATACTCAAGCCTATTTATAGGCTACAATCTAATGTAGTAGTACAAGTCTTTTTCCACTCTCTATATGTTTATTGTCGTGAGCTCTTTGCTTAATTATGTGTGCTTAATCCTAATCACCTTTCTTTATCAATCATCATCATGCTTAAACCTTATGTTTAATCTCTTGATTGAGGTACCATAATTGCTAACACGGTATCAGAGCTTGGTTCCTTAGTTCTTAATCTTTGCTTAGCATATCTAATAATCTTTATTAGTGATTATTCACTAATATTATCTTTTAGGGCTTTTGGGTATTTTCTCTCTTTACCACCTGATCATGGAGTGTGGATTTATTTCTCTCCAACCACACCCATTAGCCAAATTAGTTGTTGATCCCTCTTCGTGACTTAGAGGTGCACACGCTGGTGGCTTAGATTTCTAGAAACGATGCACTCCTTATCGGGATGTGAGTTTTCTCAAAACATTTGTGTTTTTGGGAAAAAATGCAATAGTGCTTCAACGAGATCACGTTAGCACAATTCCTCTAACACTCTGGATTTTTGGCTACAATAAATCCAACATCAGCCTCACTTTCTCAAATGATGGTTTGTAGAAGGGACTACTGTGTAGCTATGAGAGGCACCTTTTGGTAATACAATACTTAATGCCTGATTAATGAGTCTAATCATGAGTTTATTGGTTGAAGCCCCATCAATACACATAGCTCTAAGTATATCTTGAAGGATTTTACAGTTTTATTGGTGGCGGTTCATCAATTTGATGCTCCAAGTTACCTTAGATTTCTACCCCCAAACAATGAGTTTTCTTCATTAGTCAGTGGTTAATGATGGTTTAATCTCTCAAGTTTCAACTAATCAATGTGATTAATTATGCCTCCATCATGTGAATCATCCAATATCAAATACATTAAGTCAAGAAAGAAAATTAGGAAGTCCAAGGCCTAATCTCAGCATTAGTACTACTCTCATGCAAAGATGTTAGAGTTTTCAAAGTTTCTTACAAGTCATATGCATTTATATAGAGGAGGAGGTTTTTAGCATCTTTTTAGCATCATTTATCTAGAGAAGGAAGTTTTTAGCATCTTTTTTATATTATTGTGAGGGTTTAGACATTTCTCTTAGACAAATTATCTAGTAGATAAGACCTGCCCCCCATAGTCATTGGCCAATTCAAAAGTAGATAAATTTTAGAGTTTCTACTTCCATACTTGGCAAACAAAGATCAAATTTACCGTAATGAGAAAGAGGCTATGGGGGGAGCAAGGAGATAATGCCTACCACTAGGCACCAATTTACAAGAATTGAGTGTAACCTAAGATCCTCCATTAATGTTAGTCCAAAAACTCTATGCTTAACCTAACTAGAGACCTTAGAACCCAATTTCTCAATGTCCCCAAGCTTACGTACAAAGTATTTTGGTGTATAACTTCAATATAACATATGGTCGCTAAGGTCTTCATATTACTTAAGAGAAAATCCTCTATTTGTTCTTACTCTTTCTAAAGTCTTAACCAATTTAAGGATTTAAATCAGTAACTAAATTTCAATAGGTATCCTATACCTCTATAAGGATCTAAGCTTTTACACATCTGCACATTTGCCTCAGTTTCTTACGAAACTGATTATAATCTAAAGTCTTATACACAACTTTAATAATTGATTCTTTGAATTTTATATTTCCCATAATTCACACTTCTTCAATTTTGATTTCTAAAGTTCAAAATAAGATTTGTACCTTCATTTACCAAAATTGATGCCTTAGAATTCTAGAGAGAGAGTTTCTCATCTTTCTTTCTCTAAATTATACTCCTAAATTCATTGAACTTGTTCATTTCAAGATTCTCTAAACTTGTTTCAAAGATATAAATCTACTTTTTAAATATGACACTCTAAATCTCTTTATTAGAGATTTTCTCTCTTTAAAATTATGCCTTCTTTTTTAGAGATTTTGGGTTTAATCTATTTATTCATAACTAAAATTGATAATCCAAAATTAATTTAGGAATTTAATCTATCCTCGACCTTAACTTTACTTGTTATATCTCCTTCTCTCTCTAAAATTCTCCTTGTTTTCTTCTTCTCTCTCTATAATTCTTTGTACTAGATTTTCAAAACAATCCTAAACATTCATCCTATAATTTCTAATTGATCTAAAATAATTTTCTACAACTCTGATTTCCACTTTATCTCTCTAGACCTAGAGCTAACCCTAAGTTCAGGATTAATTTTAAAATTTCCTAATTCATCCCTTTACTGAGAATTTATCCTAAGGGCAATTCTAAACTAGGGTTTACTGTTATGTGATTGAATTTTCTTGATAAAGTTAGAGTTAGAGATAGGAGTATATGAATATCTCTAAACAATTAGAAAAATATAAAGAAAATAAATTTGTGATAAAAGAACATCTTTATGATAGAGATCCCTAAAAGTAGGTTGGCTTTTGCATACAGCCGAATTTAGCAAAACGGCTCACGAAGAGTTAAAGATCAAGCCTATTACTGTAACTTTAAGTACCAACTCAACTATATTATGACGAAAAACGAGAGAGTCACAGTGGCTACAAGTTGCAGGTGTGTACTTGCATACGGAGACATAACAGACTGAGATAGGCAAATGTTTACAGGGAATATCAGTTTCTCTTATTATTTTCCTTATAGGGAGTATTAGTTTCTCTTATTATTCTCCTTATATGGTTTAATTTTTTCATAAGTGTGTGTCTGTGAGAGAGAGAGAGAGAGAGAGAGAGAGAGAGAGAGAGAGATATTAAACATGGTTTGTAAGAATTGCAGGTTCCTTGGATGAAGTTCTCTTTTCTTTCCATCTTCTCTTTTCTCCTCTGATGAGAAGATGTATTGATTGCACTAAATTACTTCATATCTTAATAAATCATCGAAATACTCACATGTGAGACTGCGGGTCTCTCACATATGGGGGGGCAGATTGGACCCAATGCTTTTGTCTTGTGTTGATAAATATTTTTTTTTTGTTTAAGTTTTTGTTTAATTCTTCTTCTAAGGTTGATGTATTAACTTGTATTTAACTTGTTTAAGCAATTGTAAAATTTGTTGAAAGCTTGTACTTGGAGAGAATGTCCTATAAAAACAATGGTATCAGAGGCTACAGGCCGGTCCTTTTACATGCTTGGAAAAAGAAAATCAAAGGTGTGGGTTACGGACTAACCTACTATTAATATTTTGACTATAGTGCTTTTGCTATTTTGCAGAAACATATTGAAGCAATTACGATTCTTAAATTCCCCTCCTTTTCTACTCTTTTAACCACACACTAGATGATAGTTGTTTTCTTGTTGGGAAAGAGGCACTGATCTGGTGTGTTTAATCACCCTCTGGGGTCATTGGGGACGCCCATGGCTTAGAGAAAACTAGACTTGAGTATGGGTTAGTACTCATGATTGTTGTCGAGTGTTAGTAGGTGTGAGCTGCTAATGTGTGAGGATGGATAACTGGTATAGTTGGAGAGAGTGTGAGGATGTGTTGCTCATTAGCCAGGCTGAATATGTCATGAATATAAGATAATGGATTGAGATGGTTGATATATCAACAACAATATCAAGCTTTTGGAATGACAAGTATGTTTGTTCCCAACTGTTATTTTAAAAAAAATATTTAGCAACATGCATATCTTGTTGATGGTTTTGGTAGGAACCACATTTTAGTGGTAATTTTTTGTTCAATATCTCATTTTCCAATGTAGCATGTGCACTCTTGGTTTGTTGGACTTTTCTTTTGTCAAATTTCAAGACCACGTTTGCAAGTTACGCAACTGAGGACAATTGCTTTCTTAATTTGGAGGACTGTTATGTGAGTGAACTTTCTTGATAAAATTAGAGTTAGAGATGGGAGTATATGAATATCTCTAAACAATTAGAAAAATATAAAGAAAATAATTTTGTGATAAAAATATCATCTTTATGATAGAGATCCCTAAAAGTAGGTTGGCTTTTTCATACGGCCAAATTTAGTGAAATGGCTCGCTTAGAGTTAAAGACTAGGCCTATTACCGTAATTTTAAGTACCAACTCGACTATATTCTGATAAAAAACCAGAGAGTTAACGGCGGCGGCTGCAAGTTGCAGGCCTGTACTTGCATATACAAGGAAATAGGACAGGCTGAGATAGGCAAACGTTTACAAGGAATATGAGCTTCTCTTTTTGTTTTTTTTATAGGGAGTATGAGTTTCTCTTATTGTTCTCCTTATATGGTTTAATTATTTCATGAGTGTGTGTGTGTGTGAGAGAGAGAGACATGGTTTGTAAGAATTGCAGGTTCCTTAGGACAAAGCTCTCTTTTCTTTCCATCTTTTTGTTTTTTTTATAGGGAGTATGAGTTTCTCTTATTGTTCTCCTTATATGGTTTAATTATTTCATGAGTGTGTGTGTGTGAGAGAGAGAGAGACATGGTTTGTAAGAATTGCAGGTTCCTTAGGACGAAGCTCTCTTTTCTTTCCATCTTCTCTTTTCTACTCTGATGAGAAGATGTATTGATTGTATCAAATTACTTTCTACCTCAATAAATCATCGAAATACTCATATGTGAGACCATGGGTCTCACACATATAGGGGGGAGATTGGACCCAATGCTTTTGTTGTGTGATAAATGGTTTTTTCGTTTACGTTTTTTGTTTAATTCTTCTTCTAATGTTAATGTATTAACTTGTAATTAACTTATTTAAAAAAAATTATAAAAAATTTTAAAAGCTTGTACTCGAAGAAAAGGTCCTGTAACATTTACATAAAAAATAATGCATTAGACCAGTTTTCTCTCTCTAGAAATAAAGTTAGCCTAAGGAATCTTTCTTAAATTGATAAATTAGGATTTATCCTAAGGTTGGGATTTGAGTATCCACATCTTAAACTGTCACATTTTAATTAGAAATAGTAAAGAAATGACAAATTGTAAATATTCAACTTGGGGATGCACTACTGTGACCCCAGTGGACAATAGATGAGACCTTATCCTCTTTAAAAAATTCATAATTTTTTCAGTAGGACCCAAGGATGTAAAAATTACAATTCTCCACCTCTACACATAAGAAAATAACTATTTAAGCTTATAGTAATGAGGTCTAAAGCTAATTTTGCAAGTACTATACTATTGTATGAGAAAAGTACAATCACCTATCCCTCTCAAAAGAACTCATGTGATTCTCCTTGGGGGCAAGGGGTATTTATATTTAAATTGGGTGAGTGAGAGTCTCTACATATGCATGAGTTGGATGGGTGGTGGTGGTTACTTCATTCCTTTTTCGAATTTCGTGCAAACCATAGATTTTTGGGACTAAAGTTCACTTTCAATTTTTATACATGCACTTTATCTTTTTTGAATAAAAATAGAGTGCACAACTCCTATTTTTCATGAGCCATCATTCATACACCACAAATTAAATACCATTGGTAATTTGAATACCACTTGCTAACCAAAACCCTTTGTTTTTATTGACCCATGATTTTTTGAAGCTTATGGATTTAACTATTAACCTAAATAAATTAAATTTAATGTGTAAATACACATAAATTAAGCTTATTTAATTTATTTTTATGCATGGAAACCTAAGCAATACAACTTCTTGCACTTTCCCATTGAGAGATACCTCCTCTTGGCTTATATATGAAGAAATACCTTATGACCTTCAAACTCACGGACTAGATCTATTCGGATTTCTCTTTCGGTCACAACATACTACTTCTGCCTATCCTGAGCAACCTTTATATCCTCCCTTGAAGACTATATCTGATTATTCATTTCATCGAGCATTTTCTTTAGAAAACTCTACTTTGATCAATGGATTGGACCAATTAAAGGTGTAAGCCATTCTTACCTATATAGTACCTTAAACAAACTCATACCAATGCTACAGTGATGAGAGGCACTGTATGCAAATTCCATTAGAGATAGATAGTTTAACCATCTTTTTGGCTCACAACCATAAAAAGCATGAAGAATATCTTCTATAACCTGGATGACTCTTTAGTTTGGCCATCAGTCTTAGGGTGATAAGCTATGCTAAGATCAAGAACAATCTCCCCACTACTTCAAATAATGTTGTCTAAAATTGAGAGGTAAACTTGGCATCCCTATTGCTTATTATTATGTGCGAGGTAACCCATGACTCCTATAGAAAAACTTTGGTGATGTCCAGTGCAGTAAAGCTTTTCTTCATTGGAATAAAATTTGTGACTTTAGTTAGCCTATCAACCACCACAAATATGGAATCACATCCTACACTTATCGATGGTAGCCTAGTAATAAAATCCATGTATATGCATTCCTACTTCATTTGCAGAATATCAAGGGGATGCAATTGTTGGCATCCACAGGATCACATGTGGAGCTATGGAGGATGAAATATCATCATCATAGTGGAGTGTGTAAAGAGAGAGAGAGAGAGAGAGAGAGAGAGAGAGAGAGAGAGAGAGAGAGAGAGAGAGAGAGAGAGAGAGAGAGAGAGAGAGAGAGAGAGAGGCAAATAGAGCTCAAGTATGAGAGAGAGATTGCACAACCTGCATGGTACTCATATGAGAATTAAGGACCCAAGTACATGCTTTTATAAGCACCGAGGTCTTTATCTTTTGACCCTAAATAAGAGGGTATTCAGACCACAACACTAAGGACACTAGACTCTAGACTAACTCTAAAATATCCAACAAAACCCCCTTTGGAGTGATGGCGGAGTTGCATGCATTACCTTCAAGAGTCCCGTACACCAACACAACTAAAGACACAAGACATGGTCCCCGTAGAGGCCAGTGAGCATGACTCAAAGGCCAGTGAGCATGTCACAAAAGACTCAGAGGCTCAACAAGCATGGCTCAGAGGCTTAAAAAGCATGGTCTTGGGCAAAAGACTCAGAGGCCAAGTGTCCTGCCTAGGGGACAAAGATAGCCTACATCGGCATACCAAAAGAACCCCCTCTCGCCTAAACTAGGGGCAAAAAGGGTATGATGGAGAAAAGCCTTTAATTGAAAATAAGGCGTTACAAAATCCAAAAGGATCCAAAAATAAATAACTCAGATTTTGGGGGACTATACGGGTAGAGAACCCTTGACTCATACAAAATATGAACCTTAGAAGTAGAGGAAGAAACCTCCCTCCATGCCGGTTTAGATCCTTTTTCGCCATCATTTACAATATTCTGACACTTGATGGGCAAGTGTAGGATGAGTACTTGCAATGAGATGATTCATGATTGTGCTTGTAGTGCTAACGAGCTAATGAGGCTGAACTCCTTTATTGTGCTTTGCACTTGTGTAGGGATAAAAGAGGGAGAGACCTATGAAAAGATCTAGCTTAATCTTAATGCTAGTGTAAGTGTAAAAATTGGGGAGATAAAGAGATGGAGAAGGAGAAGGAGAGGGAGAGGAGGGGAGCAAGCATCATCATTCATATACTCACATAATCCACTAGCAAGAAAGCATGCATCAAAGAGAGAAAGAAAACATACAAGAAAGCATCACCACAAGAGCATAAATATAGAATTAGTTGTGATAATGTGATTATATGTTTTATCAATAGTCAAAATGACATATATACAACCTCATATTTATATGTCTTGTTTCTCAAGTAATGTCTAGGGCACAAAAGCTTAAAAAGTTGATTACCTAGGCTATGTATATACTACTAGCATTACACAAGTCATAAGCGTAGAGATATTATGATGCCATCATTACTACACAAGTTATGTATTCCAATTGCATTGCACAATTGTAAGCTCGGAGATATCCCAAAATCTATTACATGGGGAGAACTTAGTACGAACACAAAAAAAGATGTGACCCAAAAGGTGATGTCGTGCATTCAAAGTAATGTTAGCCATGTAGAGTTTCACTGAAATGAGAATATTATGATAGCACTAGGGTATATCCAAGGATGTGCATAGGCTTAAATTTATTAGATTAAAAGCTAAGAGAATAAGGAGTCAGAGAGTGGATGAGTTTTGGATAAAGGACAAGAACATTCATAACTCAAGTTGTATATATAAGTAAAAATCTCTACACTCAGCATTCTTTACATGCTATTTTCAGCCCCTTTTCAACTTTGGGAGCTCTCCTTCCCTCTATCCCTGGGGGTGCATCTCATTACTCTCCATGCGCTTAATTTCATAGTTATGAGTGTTCTAGCTCTCATATTAGCTCTTGCCACCTCGTTAGCTTTGCTTGAGTTTGTGTTATGATTTGAAGTTTATATGAGTAGAAAAAGATTACATTAACTTATCTTCAATAGTGAAGGAGAAAGATTTAGGATAAGAGCTAAAGTTAGGGTTGAGTGAAGCACGAGCATGGGAAGGGAGTCAAGATAGGAAGATAAGAGAGAGAGAGAGAGAGATGAGCATGAGAAGGGATTTAAGATAGGAAGATGACAGAAAGATGAGCTTGAGAGAGGAATAGGACATAGCGTGAGGATGGTAGGAGAGTGGGGCTATAGCTTTAAGATAAGATCTAAAGTTACGTTTGAGTGAGGTATGAGCATTAGAAGAGAGTCAAGATAGGAAGATCAGAGAGAGATGAGCTTGAGAGAGGAAGAGGACATAGCATGAGGATGTGCTAGGTAGGAGAGTGGGACTATAAAAAATGCTTGTGGAGTCAAATGGTAGAGAAATCTTCTATTATAATTTCCCTTGTGTTTTCTTCAAAAAGGAGTAGGGCATAAGGAGGCGTGGACCTTAAAGGAAATGGAAGGAGGAGAGAAGAATAGAGTAGTATATGTTGCCTTCTCAATCTTAAATAAACATCCCTTCATTTTACTACACTCCTTAGTTCACTTTGCACTCTTTTGTTTTACCACTTACTTGCATGAGTCTTGCACTTGTTTTACCACTTACTTGCATGAGTCTTGCACTTGTTTACACCACCATTCATTCTATGACTTGGCTACAACACGCAAATAGCTTATTTTTCCACTCTCTTACTCAACCAAAACTCGCTTACTAGCTTGTTTCACCACTTGCTTGCTGCACAACTCTTGCACTTGCACTTGTTTCACACTTGCTTGCTGCACAACTCTTGCACTTACACAACTCTTGCTTGCTTACTACACAACTCTTGCACTTGCACTCATTTTCTCACCTTGTTTGTTCATCTAAGTTTATAAGCCATAGACAACAAGTAAGGCTTCAGATCTTGGATTCACCTTCAAGCAGTGAGAAAGACTCCAATCACTACCCTTGTTAGTTTGGCACTAGCTCTTATAGGTATTAACTACAAGTGAGAGGAACGGGGGTTGAAGCAACATTAAATGCATTACCTTAGGATTTGTTCAGTCCACTTATATCATATGAATTTAAAAAGCAACACACCTTTTAATTAAGTCTTGCCCATGAATTGGATAAAACATTTTATTTGAGATTTGAATATTTAAAATTCAAAGGAATATTATATTTCTATAATATAATGTTGACACATCATACTACTTGAATAAAATAACACCTCTAATAATTCTTCATGCTTAGTTCTTGGGCTTTAAGTATTGGATTGATCTTCTACTTGAATAAAATAACACCTCTAATAATTCTTCATGCTTAGTTCTTTGGCTTTAAGTATTGGATTGATCTTCTACTTTAATCGCTTTGGTCTTTTATCTTTTATTATATCTTCATGGAGAGGATTTATCAAGAAGGACAAGGCTTAAATGTTAGCTAACTATGTGAGACAAAGGCTCATATGACATGCTTATGAGTGGTGTGCTCTCATGACGGATTATTGTATTAAATGAACTCCATATCTCTCCTATTTATAGGTTTTCAAGGGAGGTATATAGATGTGCTTATACCTAAGATACAAAGAAGTTCGATTGTAGACTTGCACCTTTTAGTATGCTCCTTAAGAATATGATAGTGTAAAAAGATTTTACATCATTAGTTTGAGTCTTTAATTTTTCAAATGTGGGAAAAATATGAATACATGGATGAAAGTAGCGAGATAGTAGGGAGAAAACAAAGAGCATAGATTCATTATATTGTGTGATAGAGAATGATAAAATAGGAAGAAACATGGATATAATGCGAGGGAATAGGATATTTAGAGGATTTATAGGTTATTGTCCTTCAATGATTGTTTTGAGGCTAATTATATAGAATAACACTTTATAGTATCACTAATGTGGGGAATATGGCTTAGAACAATATGGTTAACTATAGTCTTCATATAATGCAACTATAGAGAGTTATATATTGATGGTTTTTGGATTATAGGGTGGACTATAGGGAACATGGGTGAAGGATAATATGTTTTTTGATTGATTTAATGAAAGTAAGTGCTATAATAATGACCACATTGATTTGTGAAAGGACTTGATGAAGGCAAGTGCTATAGTAATGACTATATTGATGAATTAAAGAAGGAATAAAAGAATAATAGTGTGGAACTATGTGAGGATTTTAGAATATTTTGGGTAATTTTAATAGTTTAGAATTATGTAAAGTATGATCTTGTTGGATTGTTTTAGGATGTATTTGTACATTTATGGATGGTAAATAAAAATAAAAAATGTGTGAAATAATGGGTCAATCGGCATTTATCATTTTTTCCACCCTTGAAATAACAGGTCAATTGGCATTTATCCATTTTTCCACCCTTGAAAGAGGTGACGCATCCTCACATGAAAATATGGATCAATTGGCATTTATCAATTTTTCCACACTTGAAAGGTGAAGCATCATCACAAACGATGCTCAATGAAAACTTTTCCTCATATCATATGCATTCTCTAGAACTATGATGTGTTTGAGATATTTTATGACTTTATTTATTAAAAAAACTATAGAACTTTATAAAAGAAATCAATGAATCAAGTGAGTTATCTTTCATAAGTGACAATGAAATTATGAATAACTATAATTGGAGGAGGAGGTGGTACTATCACACTAACTATGCCAAGGCTACATAAACCATTGATCAATCACTCAAGAAAATATAAGAATTTCTTTATTACATATTTTGAAGGTGCATCAAAACGCTTCTGTTGTGTATAGTTACAATGGACATAACCTTAAGATTCTTCACAATAATACAAAAAGGAACATTTTGCAAGAATATAGAACACATTATGGAAATATAAATCATCAGCATCAATTAAAAGTAAAATTGTAAACTAGACATCCTTTCAATTAGTAGAACACATTATGGAAATATAAAGCATCAACATCAATTAAAATTACATTCTCATTGGCATTGAATGATCTCCAAGAATGTTGGCCAAGAAACCACAAAAATGAGAAACAATTGCAATTACATTCTCATTAGCATTGATCTTTAAAGTTGAATGATCTTTAAGAATGTAGGCCAAGAAACCACAAAAATGAGTAGTTACCTTCATTGAGGGATTTGCATTTTCATGAAGATTACCATAAAAGGACTTGCAGTTCATGTACTCCAATCTTCTAAAACTAAGGGCCAATTGATGGGAAGGTCCCTTGAAGTATCAACCTTCAACCTTCAACCTTCAACCTCTATCTTTGTCTAGCAATTATTGCATCAAAGAGGGTGATACTTCACATTAGGAGAAGGATTAGGAGAACATATAAATAATTTGGGTAACCTTATGAAATGAGGATAAGGAAGTGAAGAATAAGAAAACTAAAAAAAAAGGTGGGGTTATGAGAAGTGGTAGGTCATATGTGGAAATTCATCAAATGGTGTGAAAGAAGGTGAGATAAGTAAGGATGAAATTATGGTGTAGGGATGGGAGGACAAAAGAATGGAAACTTGGTCATAAATGAAGTGGATTTACAAAAGGGAATATAGGGTCTTAGCCATTGTTTGTAGAAAAGAGCAAAATTAGGAAGAGGATAGGGAGTTTTGCTTGTTTTGCAAGTGCTTTTTGAAAATATTAGAAATAGAATCCAAAGAAATATTGTACGAGAGAGAGTTGTAGAGTTTTTGGACTTAAATAACTTTGTTTCTCTAAACCTTGGTTGATTCATCCATCTACGAAGGTTTTAAGTTGGTATTGAAGTGGTTTGGTAGTAAAAATTTACCTAGTTTTTTGTGCCACAAGATTGCACATTGCTACTTTTGGGCCTTAAACGATGGAATTTGGCTTGAAAGCATTGTAAAATTTTTAGAGATTTTAAAATTTGCCTTAGGGAAATTTTTCTAATTCCTCACCACAGGCTCCCAAATAGGGATGTTATGGTTTGCAATCTCCGTAGGGAGCATCATTATCAAAAATTATTTCATCGACATCATTGCAAATGTTTCTTTTTGCTAGTTTTCCCTTTCGTTATTATAAATGACCAAGTTAAGCTATGTGTGAACCATTATATTTGTGATGTGTGGAGAGAGAGAGAGTGCGTACTCTCAAGCTTGCTTTGAGTAAGAAAATTAAAAATGGCATGGATGCTACCGCTATTTATGTCCTACCTCTATGTGTGTGTCCATCATGTTCTTGCTTGAAGTGTAATATTTGCTCATTTTATCATGTTGAAGTAGATGGCATAGCTCCTACCTCTATTTGTGTCCATTATGTTCTTGTTTGAAGTGTAAGATTTGCTTGTTATCATGTTGTTTGTCAAGCTTATGGGGATGGTCACTGGAACTTACGAACGACAAGTCACCTAGACTATTCTAACCAATGAGTATAGGAGTAAGCACACACAAATGTTAGGGGAATCCATCACCTAGACTATTCTAACTATGGAGTAGAGGGGTGAGCATGCATGAGTGTCATGGGAATCCATCACTAAGGGGGAGTGCTAAAATAGTGATGTGCATTGTGTCATTAAGGGGAGCATGGAACTTTGATTAGCTAATGTGTCACAGTTTGTATGGTTGTTAATATAAAGGTTAGTATACTCGATTTGGTCAAAAGAGAAAGGAAAAATTTTGGGAACCTCTCTCTTTGACTTCCCCAATTCTGAGACTGAGGTCTTGCATTACTTCGCATTGAAGGTGAGGGTTGGTTAGGGGGTCTACATATAGGGTTTCCTTGATTTTGATGAGAAGGACCTTGATTACTCTGGAAAGAAGGAGCTGGAATTTGAGATCTTAGTCCTTGACTTCCTAGTCCTCCTGAAAACCTTAATCCAAAAGGAGTTAGGCATTCCATGCTACGATGACCGTATCCTTGGCAGTTAAAGCATCTAATTCCTTTATTCAAGGATGGAACTTTTGAAGTTGAGTTCCAGGGGATTGTGTTCCGAAGAAAAGGCCTTTCTTCCATTATGGAACTTCCCGTATCCTGAGTTTGACTAGGACCTTGTTGTCTCTTAGGAGGCAATAAGTTGGATTCACTTTTCGGGGTTAGGAATCTTTTGTGAAAGATGATGGTGTTGGCTTCGGCGGAACCTTGACAACAAAGGCCTTGGCGAAATTCTTTGCCATCTGCACTGCTTCAGCGCCATAAAAACTGGCTTAGCATTTTTCACCAAGGTATCCAAGGATTCGTTCATTCCCCGAATTTCAAAATTCCTTTTGGAACACTCTCAAAAACGTGCTGCACAACAGGGAAAAAATTCTCGGGAAAATTTTTCATCTTGAGACAGAGATGGAAAATAGGTTTTAGGACCTCCTCTTCCATCTGGGAAGTTCCTAGCATACTTTTTCTAGAAAAATATATCAGGTGCACGTGTAGCGGCTAAGCTAATTAGGGCAAACGGACACCCATTTGATCCAACGAAGAGTATGCCAAGCCTTTGAGGCTGTAAAACGGGCTGTGGGAAAGTATAAAAAGCAAAATAAAAAATAAAAAAAATAAAAAACAAAAACAAAACAAAAAACAAACAAGCAAATTGTGATTGCTCATTAAGGAGCATTTAGGCACTCTGACATGGCCACAATAGAAGGATTGCCAGGGATTACACAAGGACTGAACCCAATGGCTGACATCTTCGAGCCATTGAGATCTATGCTGCAAATTCACCTCCCAATGCCATTGGCCATACCTATAACAAGTGTGTCATCGGGTTTTACACCCCCTATCACTTCGATTCCACCGGGCTTTGGCCCCTTGCTTAACATTTCCGCAAATCCTATAAATATCAACCCTTTCCTGAATGCCCACACCTTGGACATACTGACTAGTCTAGGAAGGGGGGTGTCCCAAGGACTCAGTGAGTCTCTTCCAATAAGAGCACTCACATACGGCCTTAGTGACTCATACAAAAACACGGTCGTACAAATTTCTAAAATTATGGACAAATATGACTGAACAACAAACCCTGTTCAATTCATACAAATGTTTGAACAGAGATGTGAAGCCTTTGTAAATCCCAACTGCCCCACTAAGGTACATGCGTTGAACTTATGCTTAGAAGGAAAAGCTAGTTGATGGTTCATCGTATTGATGCCGGCGATCAAGACCAACTTCAAAACCTTGAAATCAGCCTTTATACATGGCTTTTCCAGACAAGGTGATCGGTGGAGTGCAGTGACAGAACTCTATTCAATTGAGCGTCAACCCAATGAATCCATTAGAGATTTTTTCCTTAGGATAAAACTCTTGGACTCACGTTGTGAGTCATGGAAAAAATTAAACGATGTTTAATTAAGAAGATGTTTCATGATGGGCTTGAAGAATAATAGCTTACACAACTTGATGATTGTATCCAATCTAGAAACATTCAATCAATGTTGTAAAGAAGTAATACGTTTAGATGTCAACATGCTAGAAGATGATCATGCTTCAAGGTGTTCCTCATCTAAACCAAGTGAAGCAATGGCGAAAGAAAGATCAATCTCGGAATTGACATTCCCCGAATTTTATGTAGCCTTGCTTAAAACCTTATAGCAAACATCCCTAAGAGAGGATGAAAACCTTCAAAACCAAACATCCTTAATGCCTCTAAAAGTGAGGAGCAAAATGCCTTGTGTTGAATAAAATCACTATAACGACCATCCCAATCCTTATTGTGCATACAAGGCACCTGTTCTTCTATACTGCAGATATTGAAACAGTCAAAAAGAATGTAAAAGACAAGACCTCAACATGGGTAGAACATGCTTCAAAATAGAACCCAAAAGAGAAAACAAAACCTTCTAAAACCAAAAAAAGACAAAGGACAAAAAACTATCGAAAACCAAGGTCGAATTAAAAGTAGGGAAAAGGAGTCTGTGGAAGGACATAAATCCAAAAAGGGACATAAACACAAAAGATCCAAAAGCTATACATGATGCAGAAGCATCCACATCAAAAGACACAACACAAACCACAACACCCATATGTGCGACACGGAATACAAAACTGCACCACATAGACCAATCAAGAAACTAGAACCCACCCAACACCCCAAATGGATAATAATGATCACATGACGTATGTGGAACGCAAACATCAAGCTCAGGAGAGCATGCTTAGCTTGGTTGAATGTCTTACTACAGGGTCACCGGTTATGATTAAGCCTCATAATGCCAATCCTAAAAGAGCAACCAAGATTCAAAGCCTAGAAGAGTACCACTTTCCCTTTCAAGAGAGGAACATACACTCTCTACAGAAGAGTCATTTGAGACAAATTGTACGATCTATAGGCTTGAGAAAGCACGTGAGGAATTTGATGATTCCCTTACAAGATTAAAACAATCTCTCAAAACCTCATTTGGAGGAATACTCTTCTCATGGGTGATAAAGCCAGCATCAGATCAACACTTGCACCTTTAATGGCTCAACCTAAGTTATACAAGGACATAACGAACTACATAAAATAGGACTGTGAGGATTCACAAGTTTCCAAATAGCCCTCATTAAGAATTGTCAGCAGAGGGCCAAGTGTGCCAGTGTACGCATTGGGTACTCTTGAAAAAGCTAAGACCCAAACAGAGAATGAAAGTGAATGGGAATATGAAACAGACATAGAATTTGAAGCTGAAACAATAACCAAAATGCCCATGGTTCCTTTGGAAGATTCTATCATGGTGTGGTTGGATTTCCCTACAGGAAATGATGTTCAACGCAAACACGCATTGATTAGCCCTCGAACTAGTCATAACATCGTGAATAGACACTTGGATGTCATTGGGACAACCTAAACTCATTCCTACAAGCAATAGTCTTGCAAAAGGAGCCAATGAACAAAACATTGAAGTTCCAGGTTACTTTAGATACACTACTCAAACAATCAATGACGATATGGAATTTACATTTCATGTTACTCTAGATTCCCTTGAGTATGATGTCATCTTTGGTAGACCTTGGATAAGTGAATCATTGTATTCACTAGATGAATCCATGCAAACAGTCACCTTGGACACTCTTGTAGGCAACGTACAATTGGTATTACGGGAGGAAGAAACCTTGCAAAGTAGCTAGAACTTCCAACATATCTTATTGAAAAAATCCCTAGGATTTTGGTTGGATTGGAAATTTCAAATAAAATCACCATAGCTCAAGCACAGCTTTATCCAACATGAGAACACAATCTCATGACTCTCGAGCTATGGGATTTGTTAGGTCAACCAACACTTACGGCACATCCTGAAAAAGGATTACCTTTACACAAGACTTGAACATACCATGTTTGGGGTACTTTGAACATACAATGTATATTGAAACTAACCCCCTAACTTGCAAGTTTTTTGTGGTTGAGTTTGTGTTGGAAGCAGATTTGATCTTGGGGCATTACTGCCCAAGCACCACTGTGCTTTGCTAGCGATAGAGTCATCATGATGGTCAACGAGACAAAAAGTGGACAATACCATACTGCCAAGAAGAGGATCCAACTTTAATGGATATCTATGATGGTGAATGCAAAAGGATACAAGCCTCTTCCACAAAAGCCCCTCTACACAATGACCTACATCTACGCCAACGAATGACTGCATATACTCCTTCAATCCCATCCTCACCTACGAAGTTCGATGTGCCAAGACCTCACAATCAACATCTATTCCTAAAGCAATTCCCACAGCCAAAGCATCTATCTCTAATAGGGAACTCAAAGGAAAGGCCCGGATCCTATGCATCTTCATCAATAAACCTCATCAAAGGAGACAACCACATGCTCAAAGGCCTCGTCATCTCGACAGCCACTCCACAAGAGACTCTAACAAACAATGCCCATGAGTCTCAAACCTGCAACCTCAGTGCTAACCAAAGTCAAGGAGGGCCCTAAACCTTCCACATCACCCCAAAAGAAAACTCCACCACACAACAACCACAATCAAGATATCTTAATAGTATCAAAATGTGGGTGGAGAAGCAGCTACTTGTAGCTCAAGGCTACTATGAAGGTGCCAATCAAATTTGGGTGCCTCGACAGTCACAAACTCTTCCTCAAAACGAAGCACTATAAAGCCAAGGAAGAAGAAGAGTCCTCCACAACACCGTCCACAAAAGCCTATGCGAGTTCCTCAAAGAACTCCACCAATGCAACAAGTGTGGGTACCAAAAACACTAGTGCAAGCACAGGGGTACTACCAAAGAAATACCAAAGCTTGGGTCCCCAAGTGCATCACAAATTTCCCTAAGCTTGCACAAAGAAGAATGCCTCAACACCAAGCACATCGGCAACCAAATTACAGTGTTCATCAAAGATGGGTGCCTGTGCATGTACTTCAACAACAAGGATACTATGATGGTAATTCCATCATATGGTTGCCAAAATCGAACAATGTGAAGAAAACCTCACCCAACTTCACCTATAGTTCGACAAGAATGGAGGCCCAAGCAACAGCAAAACAAATCCCTCAACCACTCTCGTGCATTCAGCACCAACACAAGAGCTTGTCTATTCAAGCAAACAATCAGCAGTCTTCCCTACTACCTCGATATCATTTTAGCAACAAACTCAAGATCAAATACGGAGACTTAAGAGCACATCAAGAACAAAATAACAATGCACTTGTCACCCCTTTGGAAGTAAGAAATGATCGCACAAGAAGCTGTTGCTTGCAAATCATGACCTAGATGACCCATAAAATAAAATAAAATAAGAAAGGAGTCAAAATTTGCAAATTCACGGAATTCCATCTCACGGAATTACAATTCAAGGAGTTCCATCTCACGGCTAAAGAACCTGCACTTTCATAATTTAAGCCTCATTATTACGGATTAAGCCATATCACACAATAGCCACTATATATTTGTTAAGCTTATTGCGTACTATTATTTTGGCTAAATTAATGTAGCAACTACTCTATGAGTACATATCCATACTCATACACTAGATAACATTTGCACACCAAAGCCTCACCATCGACAACTTCCATGTACATCTCTGGATGGGGGGCCATGGTGGGCGAAACCCTGGTCAATGATACAACCCATCGCCTAGAATTTTCCTTCAAATTACAAACCTCTCCAAATGACACCACCGACTTTACAAATCAATAATCTTCAATCCTTGATGAAGATATCTATATTAGCCTTGCAAGTCGACGTAATTCTTTCGATCCTCAAGTGGCTACTTCAACACATAGTAGTTTAATAAGAGTCTATGTGACTCAATTCTTGTACTTCATGTAAATTTGCTTCATAAGAGCACTTAAATGTGCATAAAAACATAAAAAGCACATGGACAGAAGAAGACAGGATCAGGTCCTACTCAACAACATTTGATAAGAATCCTGTCACACAAAGGAATATCATCACAAGCCATTTACTTCAAATGATGAATGTCGCTTCAATGAATCAAATGAGAAACTGAGAATCATCCTTCTCTCCCATTATTAATATCTCTTAGTGTCCCCACTAACAAAAATCACGTGTAACCTTGCCGATGATTGCCAAAAACAAAGTGAGCAAAATAAAAAAAAATAAAAAAAGCTCACACAAATATAAAAAATATAATCATTTACAAAAACCACCCACCCCGTTAGGAATTCCCAATACACCACTAACCTCTTCATTCATTAACTAGCTTTTCTTATTCCTTCTAGAGGAACAAAGACCATTGAACGTCATTCAATATCAAAGCCATCGACAAAGCTTATTCATTCTCCCCACACAAAGGTCTTCAATGATCACGCGGACGCGATCGTCATCAGGAAGGGGGAAATGTTAATCCAATTCTAGGATTAACAAAAGCTATCGCCATTATCTTACATCAAGGAGTCACGATAGATACACCAAAGGGTCATACATTCATGATATGAAGCAATAGTGTCCAAAGCTACAGCTTGGACGGGCGCCCGTAATGGTGTGACGGAGTATTTATTGGCGATTCTCGCTTCAAGAGCATGTGGTAGCAAGTTAGGATGAAGTCCTAAGTGATTTACTTCATGGATATATCATGCGAGTAGTCATTGTAATAGCATTAGGTCTCTTATGAGCCTAATGTGCCCGGCCGACCACAGTTTAAGTGAATGTGAACACTTATGGCCATGTATATAAGTGAATTTCTCTCATAATACAATATACTCTCCCATTGTGCAATAGAGTCTTGCTTGCTAATCTCTCTCCCTAATGCATGCTAGTGAGTGTGTGTGGGTTAAGTGAGGTGAGAGGAGGGACGAGGACCCATAGCGCAACGCACCGGTGTGATAACGCTCGCGGGGAGACGCGTTGGAATTGCTTCTCAAGGAGTTGTGGAGCTTGGAGACCTCAAGGGTTACGAGCTCGGCCATTGGGAAGATCCTCACGATAGTTACAGTTCACCAGGTAATCCCTTTTTGCATGTGTTTCAAGGAGGTTTAGGGTGATCCATAACAAAGAACCACCTTACTCTTTTCGTTGTAACCTGTGACATCAAAGTACTCCTCCATAGCTTCGATCCACTTCTCTACTGTTTCTCCCAGGTGCTCTCCTTCACCTTTGATGAAAGGTCGAGGCTGAGATCTTTGAAGAGCTTTGCAAATATCTGGGTCGAGCTCTTCCTCATCGAGTTGGGGGTTAACATTTCTATCACGACGACCTCGATCCATGATCCTATCAATACAAAAATTCTTTGTCAAGTCCCTTTTTCCAACTTAACCAAGACACTCAAGAATCTCACATGAAAAGACCACTTTATTTACAATTCAAATCCAAAAGGAGTTAAACTTTAGATCCAACTGATTCTGGGGTTTCTTAAGGTTTGGTCAACCCTCTCAGAATCCTGGGATAAAGATCCCTTCTATAAGAAGAAACATACAAAACTCATTATCAGAAAATAGTTCATTATGTTTCACTTGTAACTCATGAATTTTTGACATTTCTTGCTTCTTGGTTTATCAACTTTAACCAAATTCGCTTTGATACCAGCTCTGGGATCCCTGCCCCCTCTGTGCATCGAACTCTTGAGTGCTAGCAACGGAAGTAGCAATCTTGCACGCAAGGCAGAGCTTCCCACTCAGGGCCTCGCTCGCCGGACGAGAGACTAATTCGGCGGTTCTTCCAAAACCAAACCCGGAAAAAGCTTCCCTCGCCTAGAAAGCATAAGCAATTCCTCTAGGAAAATCTTCTAACGTAGTCAAGGGCCTTATCTATCCTTTGTATTCCGACCCAACCCGTGGGTCACATGGCCGAATCAAAGGAGGAACTTGCACTTGGTTAATAGAGACCAACGCTTTTTTTCCATCAAAAGAGGCACAGCCATTGATTCTTTTTCATAGAATAAGTATTATCTTGTGACTTACTTTAGCTATCGTAACTTGAACAGAATTGAATTTTATTATAAGAATCCATCGATCTAGCCTAACCCCATCTAATCTCATGGGTTAGCCAACCGCCCAACCACTGTATTGATAGGATCCATTATAAAAATTTGGTTATGTTTTGTCCCGGGTACCAGGGAAAAGATTTCCCAAGCCCCCTAGCCGGCACTCATGCAAAAATTAAAGACACACCACTTACACACCCAATATGAAATTGCATTTTCTTTGATTCAACTATTTCCAAAACAGCATTGCAATGAAACCACAGTGTTTCCATGATATACTACCCATGAGTATAATTTCATAAAATCCATATGGACTCTCCGTTGAAGATCAGCTAGATCAACCAACAAGATCCATGTAAAAGAGCCATGAACTCATCCGTTGAAGACCAGCAAGGCCAATCAACCAGATCCATGCCCGTGTTCAGAAAACAACTCCAACTCATCTTCTTCCTCGTCGCATGCGTGGGTATCCTGACGAGCACTGTATGGTCAGCACCCTCTAGGTTCCTTCGCTCGCAGGTGACCTAGCGCTTCACTCATAGCCGCTTCCTTGGCCCCTCATCCACCGTACCGGAAGCTCACCATTTTAACTGAATCGAGGCTGGTCAAGACCTTGGCCAATCCTGCCGCACAAGACGTCCTTCTTTGACTCTCCGTCAGCTGTTTCAACATTTCCACTTAGGTCCCCACCACACGACCTCATTCCAAAAGATAGTCAAAATGCTTCCCCCATCATTCTTGACGTAAAACAATCCTTAAAAACAAATTTCACATACAAATACAGTTTCCACGCAAAATTCCCATCATTACTCATCATTCACATCATTTCTCATCGTCTCGTATCATTCTACATCATTTCTCATCATTCCATATCATTCCATATCAATTCACATCAATTCACATCATCTCATATCAATTCACATCCATTCACATAATTCCACATCAATTCACATAATTCCACATCAATTCACATTTCACATCATCCCACATTAATTCACATCCATTCACATTGATTCACATAATTTCACATCGATTCACATCCATTCACATCATCCCATATCAATTCACATCATCCCACATTAATTCACATCATCCCACATTAATTCACATCGATTCACATAATCCCACATCAATTCACATCCATTCGCATCATCCCACATCAATCCCACATTCATCCATATCATCCCACATCATTCCTACATTCGTTCACATCATCCCACATTATTTTCACATTCGTTCACATCATTTTCACATTCATTCACATCATCATACATCATTTCCACATTCATTCACATCGTCCCTCATCAGTTCCACATCACTCCACAGCAACCCACATCATTCCCCATCAATCCACATCACTTCACATCAATCCACATTATTTCACACATCACCCAGGTTAAAAGTACGGTTACTCTACTTTTTATACTGATAGAACTTTCTAAGTCTCGGCCATTACTTGGCTCAGTTAAAGGTAACTTTCTTTCCCGACTAAATTCAGTTAAATTTCGTTCTCTTTTGGACCCTCGGTCTTTTCAAGAACTCCAGATTCCTTTCCCAGGGAATCTAGGAATAAGTTGGTCACAAGTATTTACATTCATCCAACTAAGCGTGTTTCAGGTCTTTTTTCTGAGAAAATCTCTTTTCATGTTCAAAATGTACCCAAGATTCCATTTCTCAAGAATCTAGACGTATACTTCAATTTCCAGAACTTAAATATGTTCGTGATTCCTCTTTCTGATTAAAATTTTATCCATGATTTCTAGATGCATTCCTATGAATATTTTCTCATTCTTATCTCAAATTTTCTAAAATAAAATATACTCAATATTCTTCTTTTTGAATAAAAGATTTATTCATACGATCTCATGGGATTTACAAAATCAATTATACCCATAGTTCCTCTTTCTGATTAAAAATTTATCTATGTTTTCTCGATGCACCCCTATGAATATTTTCACCTTCTTTTCTCTATTTTTACAAATTAAAATATCATGGAAATCTATCTTTTAGCATAAAATATTTATGCACACCTACTAATCCATTTTATCTAAATGAATTATATTCCTAATCATTTTTATAATTTTCATAATTTGAATGAATCTAGAAAATTTATGCATAACCTTCTTTATTTTTCTGACACAAATGAATAATACTCAAAACTCCACTTTTAGCATAAAATCTATTATGCATAAATTTATTCTCTAATGATTTAAATTTTCACGTAGCTTCCCCACATTTTCTATGAATGATAATACTCAAAATTTCACTTTTAATATAAAAACTATTTATGCATAAATTTTATTTTCTAATGATAAAGATTTTACCATAACTTCCCCATATTTTCTCTGAAATGAGAATGCTTAGAATTCTACTTTTAGCATAAAAATTTATTATGCATAAAATTAAATTTTTTAATGATAAAAATTTTACCTTAGTTTCCCCGCACTTTCTATGAAATGAGAATGTGTAAAATTACACTTTTAGAATAAATTTTATTCTACGCATAAACTCATTCTCTATTGATGGATTTTTTGCCATAGTTTCCTCGTATTTTCTATGAATTGAAAATGCTCAAAATTACACTTTCAATATAAAAATTAGTTTATGTATAAACCTAAGCTTAAACATAAACATTAATTCATCATAAATCAAGAAAAGCATGGTTTTAAGAGGAAAACCAAAAATATATAGATGACATACTAGTCAGCATAGGTTGGCACAATGAGATAAGAGTGGTTAGCTCATTAATGTCATTGTGTTGGTTGAGAATGAAGCACAATACTCATGGTGCGCTTTACACACCTACATGCTTGAGACATTGGTGCTCTAGGGTTTCCACTTGACTTGCCTTCAAACATAGACCAAGGAGTCTAACACATTCATGAGTTAGTGGGTGCCATATCCACACGTGGGATCCCCTCACAAGGTGCACCATCCCATGTTTCTGTGAAAGTTTTAAGTGGCTTGTCAACTTTTTGTCTAGAACGAGGGTGGTAGCATAGTTGTATAAGGGAACGACCCTTTGAAAACTCACAAGTATGAGCAGTAAAAGTTCACAATGGGCTCTGAGGGCGTGGGTGTAACAAGGCATAAACTTTCCCTTGAAATTTTGCTTGCTCTCCCATTCCATGATCGTAAGATAATTAGTCCATTGTACTAAAAACCGTCAAACACTCTCCCTCAACTCTCTTAATCTCTCAAGATATATCACATCATTAGGGTGTCTTGCAACATGGGTGTTCCTTCATGCATTTATTTATCATCTCACTCACTTTGATAAACATACACTAACTCTCTTTAAGCATATGAGACAATGATCACATCATAGTTCACAAGTGAGTTGTCACACGACATAGAGTACAATTCCTTTTATTGCATTTAGAAGTACCACCACACATTTGTTGTTATCTATAGCAATGTTCATTACATATGATAACCAAGAGTAACAACTAAAGACAATCCTCCATAGAGATGAGAAGTGTACACCAAGTAGATAATAGATCTTCTTTATTAAGATTCATCGTATACAAATTATCAATGACTTATACCTTTGAGATTATTTGTTGTCCGTTGTCTCGATGAGAACTTGCTACTAGATCTTCAATGTGTACACTATTGTGTACTCATGAGTTGTTCTCGTGTGCCACTTCTTTTTCTTGAGCACACTCAAACTAATCCTCCAAGAGAATGCCTAGTGCATGAGAAGCCATGTGCAAGCTATCATCATAGAATGCACCTCGTGCACTCACCACGTTCACTCGGTGCGCTCACGATTTCCCTCGTGAACCTAGTGGTCACTTTACTCCATAGTGATCCGCTAGAACACCCTTCTACCTATATCCAAGGGTGTAGGCAAGCTAATCTCTCCTCGGTCATGGTTTGCAAGGACTACTACGTCAATCACTTGCCTCTACGACTTCCATACTAAAGCCTAAGATGCCGTGTGTCCTCACGCTGGTGTTGCTTGTCCAAGCACACTCCATCGTGCTTATCTGAAGCCTCTAACTCCTAGGAATCTAACTCTCAACCTGAACTAGACTACCCACAATTCGACACTCACTGTCAAGTGGTCACCGTATTGGCTCCACTGTCCGACTCCCCATAACGGCTCATCGGTGATGTTACCTAAGTGACCACTCTATGAGCCAACCTCACGTACATTGGAGCATGGTTGCCCATCCCAACCATCCCAGTGTCCTATCGGCTCGATTGTCCATCATCAGCCTCATGTCATGTCTACACTCCAAGCCGTGCACAATCCATCGTGCTGCTTGGTCAACCATAGTATTAGACTACTCCAACTCCATAGAGAATCACTTCCTCAACTTCTATGCACACCACTAGTATTAGGTCTACTCATGTTAGAGCATTGGTCTCATGGTCCATCGTGAGATGACCTTACAATGTCAAACGGCCCACACAACTAGTCCACCACCCATGTGGACTCCTAGGTGTGTGCTTGTTGTCTCTTAATGAGCATCCCACTTAGGAGTGCGGCTAGGGCTCTCCATAATGGTACCTTGCCCATGTGTATGCCGGTCAGCTCCAAGGCAAGCCTAGGCTCCGTCCATTTTGCCATGTGGCCTCTCTAAGCCAACACACCATCACCTTAGTGACTCATTGGAGACTTGGCACCTCGGTACCTTTGCCTTCGTTGTAAGCCGGTCCCCTCTTCATGACCTCACTACGTGACTATGTCCATTAAGCCTTGGCGACCCTGTTCCATGCAAAGTGCATGGTCGACCTAGCTACCTACCACATAGGCTAGCCATAGGTACCCATTGGCCTTGTGAGACTCTCACACCATGAAGGTGTCTCTCCGACACATGGTGGCTCCCTAGCCCACCATTTCAGCCTCCTTTGCATTGCACAGGTGGCCAACACTTGACTTCGCCTTCCTCTTGCACACAGGCTCTATCCATCCATAGTCGGCCCGACTTCGTGTTGATGCGCAGGCTCAACACGGGGCTTGGCTCCCACCTAGCCATGGCAACACCTCCTCCATGTGGTGCGGCCATTTTCTCTTCATGGGGTTTGGCATCCCCCTTCACCAACCTCTGCGGCCCCTTCAGGTGCTTCATATGCCAGCTACCACACGGAGCACGGCTCCATCATGTAGCCGTCTCCTTCGTGTTGCATAGGTGCCACAGCCGCTCCCCCTCAGGACCTCCTGGCTGGGCCTCGTGAGGTGACCACCCCGGCCATCCCCTATGGCCTTCCACGGAGGGGTTCTTGTGGCTTCCGATGGGCGCCACCTTTGGCTCCCACCATTCACATGTAGAGGACGCT
Organism: Cibotium barometz; assembly: GCF_041138505.1. Taxonomy (NCBI): domain Eukaryota; kingdom Viridiplantae; phylum Streptophyta; class Polypodiopsida; order Cyatheales; family Cibotiaceae; genus Cibotium; species Cibotium barometz. The sequence continues at coordinate 15,360,032 of NC_141097.1, read as the reverse complement.
CTCTCACTACCGGGCGGCCCTCTTAACAAATGACCAAGCCCCCTTTGCTGTAGACTAAGGTAGGCTCCTTATAATTAATGCTCCATGTTCTCCTTTGTGAAGCCCAACCTTCATCGCAGCCACTTGACGTCCCACATCACGAGACCATTGGTATCTCGAGTCATGTTCATGACCATAACCTGATGCAAGCCGGCCATGCCCAAACTCTGTATCACGGCATGGTCTCTGCACACACGCTCTATCTGTTGAGTCGTCTCGCGAGATGCATGCTCCATAGCACATCAAGTTTGCGTGTGCATCTGAAACACACTAACCGTATATCACGATCTTGATTAATGAGCGAGCTCGTTACACTCCCCCATTCGATTCAAGACCCCGTCCTATAGAGTCACACGAGTCTAAGGAACGATTTAGGCTCGACTTCCATCTAGGATTTTGTTAAGCCAAGGAGTTTAATGGATATCCTTCTTTGTAACACCCTCGGCTCCCAAGCCTCTCCATAGTGCTACCAAGCTATGTGATTAGCATCTCGTATAATAGTGGCTATCACACTCCCATCTTGGCATAGCTCAAGTTCTTAGTACTGTCTCCAAGTGATTTGAGTACATTGAACCTCGCATTTATACACTAGACCTCCTCCCATGGTCATGTGTCACAGTGGACTCTCCATCGCCACTTGATGCATAGGGTAAGGGTTCCTTCCCTTTTCCTCTGAACAAGCCCATTATTTATAGTACTCCTCACCATGTGACACACCCTTCAACTCTCTGGTACTTCCCCTATAAGGCAACATGTCTAGTTAGATATTTCAAATCCAAGGGGTCGCGAGTCTCATGTACTTGTTTTTTCTTCAACTGTAGGTGGTCACTATTGGCTTAGAGACAATTCGTCTTCCAAAAGAAGCATTTGTCTTACGAGTTCCCCTTGCTTAGGTGAAATCCCATCTCCCACTAGGACTCTAGGGTGTGCACTACTCCATCCATGTGTGCACTTATTCTCTTCTTTGGGTAAATTTCTCCACCCATGGTCTCTTGTGTCTCAATCAAGAAGACCCATCATAGCAATTGTGTTGGATAACACAATGTGCCTCTTCTAGACCACTACCTCGCAGTCTTTCCTACTAGCAACAAGTGGTGAAGTCCTCTCTAGAACTCCTTTATTTGTCCCATCCTACTTCTCCTAACTCTTGGACCCATCTTCTTTGCAAGACCCTCTTCTTTGATGAAGCCAGGATTGCCTATGTGTCTCTCCTAACCACGTGCTAAAATGCATCTAAAGGCTCACTAGCGGAGATCACCCCATGTGATCTGGGTTGCAACTCTCCTTTACTACAACTTCTCCTATCAATGGATCCTCAAGTAAGGATGCCGAGACTCCTTTGGCTTACTCTAAGTATGCCAAGGACGACACGAATTGTCCATAAGTACCTTTCCATTTGGGATTAACCTCCTCATGCCAAGACTTAAGAAAGGATCCCAATCCTCTCTTTCTTCTTACACCTTACTCGGCCTCATGGGGCGTCCCCATGTGTGAGATCCACCTCACCACAAGGTTAGCCATCATGGCTCCATGCATGTCACTAAATGCAACACACACTCATGCCCCATTTTCTACTTACGAGGAATCTTCCAAAGACAATCTCCCCCTCTTTTTATAGTGGAACCACCACACTCCATAATGAATGGTCTTGGTGGTGTACTTCCGTCTTACACTCACCAACATTACCCTTTTTTTTAATGAGTTGAATAGTAAGAATAAGAAGTACTGAACCAAAAGAGAAGTTACCAATGTATAGCACCAACTCGAATGGTTTGTTGTCTTTGCTCTTGCTCAAGGGTGTCCGCTTCTTTTGACCACACTCATGCTGAGCCTGGGTCTCTCTCTATGCGGTATAGACCAAACAAGTGTTTCCATCTTTCATGTCTTGCACAAGATTCTTTAAAGTATGCTTTTTTAGGTATACAAGAGGTCCTCCAATTGTCAAGAGAGATCTTCATGGCTAAGTCTGGTTCCTTGCCATCTTGAGTGCTTGATGGTATCATCTTCGCTTTGATACCATTGTAACAAGCCAAAATCTTTCCCCTGAAATTTTGTTTACTCACCCATTCCATGATCGTAAGATGATTAGTCCATTGTACTAAAAAATGTCAAACACTCTCCCTCAACTCTCTCTCAATCTCTCAAGATATGTCACATCATTAGGGTGTCTTGCAACATGGGTGTTTCTTCATGCATTTAGTTATCGTCTCACTCACTTTGATAAACATACACTAACTCTCTTTAAGCATATAAGACAATGATCACATCATAGTTCACAAGTGAGTTGTCATGACATAGAGTACAATTCCTTTTATTGCATTTAGAAGTACCACCACACATTGTTGTTATCCATAGCAATGTTTATTACATATGATAGCCAAGAGCAACCACTAAAGACAATCTGTCATCATAGAGATGAGAAGTGTACACCAAGTAGATAATAGATCTTCTTTATCATATTTTTATTACATATGATAACCAAGAGCAACCACTAAAGACAATCTGTCATAGAGATGAGAAGTGTACACCAAGTAGATAATAGATCTTCTTTATTAAGATTCATCTTATACAAATTATCAACGAGTACTTATACCTTTGAGATTCTTTGTTGTCCGTGATCAAGAACTTACTACTGTGCCACTGTTTTTTCTTGAGCACACTCAAACTCCTTCTCCATGAGAATGCCTAGCACTTGAGAAGCCATGCGCAAGCTATCATCATAGAATGCACCTCGCGCACTCACTACATTCGCTCAATGCACTCACGAGTTCCCTCGCAAACCTAGTGGTCACTCTACTCCATAGCAATCCACTAGAACACCCTCTACGTATCTTCAAGGGTGTAGGCAAGCTAACCTCTCCTAAGTCATGGTTTGCAAGGACTGCTCCGTCAGTCACTTGCCTCTAGGACTTCCATATGAAAGCCCAAGACGCCGCGTGCCCTCACGCCGGCATTGGTCGTCCATGCACACTCTATCATGCTCGTCCGAAGCCTCTAACTCCTAGGCATTTAACTCTCAACCCGAACTAGACTGCCCACAACTTGACACTCACTGTCAAGTGGTCACTGGATTGGGTCCATCGTCCAAGTCCCCATAACGGCTCATCGGTGATGTTACCTAAGCGGCCACTCTATGAGGATGCAAGGTGCCAACCTCACGCACAGTGGAGCACAGTTGCCCACCGCAACCAGCCCAGTGTCCTATCGGCTCGATTGTCCATCATTGGTCTCATGTCATGTCTACACTCCAAGCCGTGCACAATCCATCGTGTTGCTTGGTCAACCATAGTGTTAGACTAACTCCAACTCCGTAGAGAGTCACTCCCTCGACTTCTATGCATACCACCAGTATTAGGTCTACTCATGTTAGAGCATTGGTCTCATGGTCCATCGTGAGATGACCTTACAATGTCGAACGGCCCACACGACTAGTCTACCACCCATGTGGACTCCTAGGTGTGTGCTTGCTCTCTCTTAACGAGCATCCCACTTTAGGAGTGCGGTTAGGCTCTCCATAATGGTACCTTGCCCATGTGTATGCCAGTCGGCTCCAAGGCAAGCCTAGGCTCCGTCCATTGAGCCATGCGGCCTCTCTAAGCCAAGACACCATCACGTTAGTGACTTGTTTGAAACTTGGCACCCCGGTACCTTTGCCTTTGTTGCAAGCCGGTCCCCTCTTCATGACCTCACGGCCAGACTATGTCCATTAAACCTTGGCAACCTTGTGTCCATGCAAAGTGCACGGTCGACCTAGCTACCTACCACATAGGCTAGCCATAGGTACCCCATTGGCCTTGTGAGACTCACACCGTGAAGGTGTGACTCCGACACATGGCGGCTCCCTACCCCACCACCGCACGGAGCTCATCTCCATCCGTGCCCGACCAAAGCCTTAGACGCAAGTCTCATAGGTGGCAAGCTTACCACATGCGGCTGTCACGACCCCCCTAAGCGCATGACTCCAAGCCACCGACAAGCCAATGCGCATGGCGCTTGACGCTTCGCCGTTTGTGAGGTTTGGCACCTAACAAGCCAACGTTCCCTGCTCTCCATGCACATGAGTGCCAACCTCAGGCGGCCAGCATATCCGTTGGCTTGGCCTTAGCCTCATGACTACGACACTCTTCACCTCCAGTCCCGGCTACCCCAAGCACAAGGTCTCGACCCTTTGTATTGCGCAGGCAGCCAACACCTGGCCATGGCGACTTCGCCTTCCTCCTGCACACGGGCTCTGGAGAACGGCTCCATCATGTAGCCGGCTCCTTCGTGTTGCATAGGTGCCACAACCGCTCCCCCTCAAGACCTCTTGGCTGGGCCTCGTGAGGTGACCACCCCGGTTGTCCCCTCATGGCCTTCCATGTAGGGGTTCTTGTGGCTTCCAAGGGGCGCCACCTTTGGCTCCCACCATTCACATGTAGAGGATGCCGTTTCACTACCGGGCCACCCTTGCACCTCTTTCCTTTAGACTAAGGTCCGTTACACATACCCCACCGCCCATGTATGGGTGGGGAATTGGGCGGGGGAGATTGCCTGCCCGTGAATTATGGGCGGTGGATACCCCCACCACATCAGCATGGGCAGGCAGGGGTATGGCGATGCCTAATGGGCCTACAGTAGGCTCCTTATAATTAATGCTCCACGCTCTCCTTTGTGAAGCACACCATTGTGGCCAACCCTGCAACCACTTGACGTCCCACATCACGAGACCGTCGGTATCTTGAGTCATGTTCATGACCATAATTCGATGCAAGCCAGCCATCCCCAAACTTCGTATCACGACACGGTCTAAGTACACACTTTATCCGTTGAGTAATTGTCGCGGGATGTGCGCTCCATAGCGCATCAAGCTTGCGTGCGTCCTAAACACACTAGCCGCATATCACAACCTTTATTAACGAGCGGACTCGCTACCGCAGGGGTGGGGTGTGGGTGGGTTGGTGGGTGTGGGCTCCATAGCACATCAAGCTTGCGTGCGTCCTAAACACACTAGCCGCATATCGCAACCTTTATTAATAACGAGCGGACTCGCTACCGCAGAGGTGGGTCCTGCGTGAACGACCCTTAAGACTTCACACCACAAGTGGGGCTTGTGCCTGTCTTTGAGCTCCTGTTTCACACACCACAGAAAAAAAAAAGGCCACTCAACAAGTTCTGTGTAACTCTACCCCCCCGACCCACGCCCCCCCCCACCACCACCAACACTCACACAGGCCTTGGTGGAGTGCGGAACACCGCATGTGAGATCATTGCAGCTTGGGATCCTTCACTAGCCATTGTATTACAGGTTAATTGGCGAAAAATTACGCCTGCCGCACAATCCTCACTGCAATTTAATGTTCCAATCATCATCACTGCCCCAGAGATTGCCGCGAAACGATGTCGCATTCGAGTAAGAACCTCCTGTTGTTAGGAAGGTCTGATTGCTGGCTGCAAATTGCTTTTTGATGTTCTGTATACTGCTCTTGCAAGGGTCTGATTGCTACTTGGGATGTGAACTCCTTTTTTGATGGGCTGTGGACTGCTTTTAATTGGCCCGTTAACTGCTTTTTGATGCTCTGTAAACCGTGTTTTTTCTGGGCTTTCTGCTATTTTGCTTTTGCTTTGTTTTTGTTTTTTTTCCTTCAAATAATTTAGTTTGGTTTTCTACCTCATTCTGTGCAAATTAGATTTGGAGAAGTCTAACAGTGGGATGCATCAAAAGCAATCTCTGCCTGCACATGGGAATGTTTCTAGCAAAGGTAAAAACCTAGCTCCAGGGCAGGTTTCTAGCCCTGGACAAACTCATCAAGCTGTTGTCAGATCGACTGTTTCTGCGACACTGGGTAAAATCTTGCCCCCAAATTCCAAACCAGCTCCACATGTCAGTGGAAACCCTTCTACGTCACGACCTTCCACCCCAACAGTCAAAGCCAAACCTGTATCGATGGACAGTGATTTGGATGATGAAAAACCACTTGTTTTCCAGACCAATGCAGCCCGTGCCCCTGTGGCGAGTGTACGAAAAAAGGATCACCTCGTAAAGGGCATGTTGTCATCTAGGGTGAATGCCGACATGGTAAGAACAGGTCCTGGCAATGCTTGCCAGCGAAGCACTGATCAAGTTTCTGATGATTCTGAGGATGACAAGCCTCTGGTAAGTAGGGTGCCCATTAGACCTTCTCCTGAGGTCCCAGCCCGAGACAACAGGGCAGGGATGGATGACTCTGATGATGATGATAAGCCATTGGTCTTGAAAAGGGCATCTAATGGGCTTGCAGTAACAGGCCGCCCTCTTAAAGCTCTGGTAAAGGAGGACTCCAGTGCCAAAAAGAGGCCTCCTGATGAGAAAACCAAGGGTGATTCTGCTGCAAAGAAGCCCAAGCTATCTAGCACTCTGCCCAAACCATCCAGTACACCGTTAGACCCAGCACCCAAACCACCATCTAGTACGCTCAAATCCTTGTCTAACTCGACACCCAAACGACCCTCTAGCACAATGCCCAGACCACCATCCAGCACAACACCCATATCATCCATGGCATCCCCCAAAACGTCCAGCAAACCATCCACAGCACCATCCAAACCATCCAGTGCATCACCCAAGCCCTCTAGCACACTGACGAACTCTGCAGTTAAGATGGACATAGATGAAGATGAAGACGATATCCCTCTGGCTCAACGGATTCTTTTAGCGAAAAATGTCAAGAAGACTGTGGTTGTAAAGAAGGCTGCGGGTAGCTTAACGACCTCTGTAGCCGCGAAGAAGGTGGTGGAGGCCAGAAAAGCAAAGCTAAAGCAGCAGCAGAAGTTAATGAGTAAGAGAGATGTGAAAGGTGATAAGAATGCACCTGGTGCAGGCGGTGGGTTGAAGTGGACCACCCTTGAGCACAATGGGGTTATTTTTCCTCCTCCTTACAAGTCTCATGGTGTCAAAATGCTATACGAGGAGAAGCCTGTTACCCTCACTCCCGAACAAGAAGAGGTCAGCCATGATTGTATAACGAATATCAAGAACTTAAAACTGTTTAGAATGGATAGACTCATAATTTAGTGTTTTTGATTTGTTGTAGGTAGCCACAATGTTTGCCATCATGCGTGAAACTGACTACTTCACGAAGCCAAAATTTCTGTCTAATTTTTGGAGTGATTGGAGGCAAGTTTTAGGGCCTAATCATGTGATACAGAGCCTGGAGGGTTGTGATTTTACCCCCATTTACGAGTGGCATCTTGCAGAGAAGGAGAAGAAAAAGCAATTGTCATCCGAGGTGAACCATTGTCGTTGTTGTTGTCAATACGCAAAGATTAGCCTTGTTAGATAATTTGCAGTCGGTCTGGGGGGCACCACATTGCCCATTGGCCATAACCGTGCTTGAGTTCGAATTGGGACAATTAATTATGTAATATAAAATCTGTAACAAAAAAGAAAATTTGCAGCTGGCAAAAAAAGTCGTCTGCCTCATTTTATCATTGTTATGGGCAGGAGAAGAAAAGGCTAAGAGAGGAGAAGCAGAAGCAAGAAGAGAAGTACATGTGGGCACTTGTGGATGGCATTAAAGAAAAGGTTTGGTGTTGTAGATTCTGTTGTTGTGGTCATAGATATTGAAGATCCAAAGACACTGACTTTGGTTGTGCAACTATGTTGGACTGTAGGTTGGAAATTTCCGTGTGGAGCCCCCTGGCTTGTTTCGTGGCAGAGGAGAACATCCAAAGGTCTGTTCATGGCTGGGCTAGATTTTTCTTCTCGAGAGTTTTTGGTTATGTTGACCATACAGGTTAGAGTCCTGCCCTTTATTCATCATCTTGCACTCGGCTGCAGCGAGTGGGGGTTGAACCCATGACCTCTGCGTGGGACTTGGAAGTTGGACCCCCTAACCACTTTGACTACACAGCTCGGGACATGGCTGGGCTAGAATTCAAATAAATTATGATTCTTCTTTTCAAACGTTCCTGCATCCATACTTGTTGTGGGTTCCCTTTTTAAGTCTTTCAATATGCAACAATCATATCTTGCCATGTGTATCAAGATCTGCCTTGGACCATGTGGTATACCGTATATTATCCAACATTCAAGAGATGCTGGGGTAGTTTGCTTGCACCATGCGTATTGAGCCTGTAGGGTGGGGCCAGGAGGTTGGTGTATAGGCCAACACATTGACTGCCTGGAGTACCTTCAGCCAAGGCGGGGCCATCAACAGTATGTGTAGGCAGGCAGGCACCCTAGTCAGCATGGGCAGGCCACGTGCACATGAGCCTGCTGGTGGGGCATGGGCTGTAGCATGGGCAGCTGCAGGCATGGCAACCTCTAGGCGGGCAGGACATGGGCAGCTTGTATATTATATCTTGTGATTTTCACCTTGACAAGTATATTGAACTGCTGGCTGACTTGAGATTGTGTGCATTTTCAGATGGGAAAACTGAAGCGACGTATATTTCCTGAGGATATTGTTATAAATATTGGAAAAAATACACCGATACCAGAATGCCCAATGCCTGGTCGCAGGTGCCATTTCCTTGTAGATTGCTATGTATGTAAATAAAATCACAGAACCTGCTTTTGAAAAAAAGGGGCAAATGCACGTTAAAAAACCAACACACAGAAACGTTTACAAATTTTGGGCTCAAATGCACCTTAAAGAACCAACACACTGAAAGGTTTACAACTTTAGGTTTAAATTTTTGTACACTAATTGGGTATGTGAGTGTTGGTGGCCCTTTTTCTACATTATGTACATACATACATAAATACACACATGCACATACATACATGCAGGTGTACATGCACACACACATACTGAAATACATACATAGGTACATAAGGATGAATACATTTATACTTACGTACATACATACGTACACATGTACATATGTAGTGTGTGTGCACGTGGCTAGACTTTGTCATGGCTGAGTCTGTTCTTCACCTTCAGGTTCGATGGTTTATCTATGAAGATCTGTCTACTGTTGTGACATATCTTTTCCATGAACTTGCACTTGGGGATGTCATAGCACGAAGTCTATGCTATACTTGATAGAGTTGGGTTTAATGAGGTTTATGCTACATCTTTTTGAATTGTAGATGGAAGGAGATACGGCATGATGATACCGTCACATGGCTGGCTTATTGGAATGACCCAATCAATTCAAAAGAATTTAAGTATGTCTTTTTGGCTGCAAGCAGCAGCTTGAAGGGTCAAAGTGACAGGGAAAAATATGAGAAAGCTCGTACATTGAAGGTATAATTTATTATACTTCAGCAATAACGCATTAGTTAAAGCACACAAAAAACTTGGTAATGAAATTGTCTTGTGTTATTTCAGGATTACATAGAAAATATTCGGATAACCTACACAAAGAACTTCACCTCGACAGACATGACGAAAAGGCAGATAGCTGTGGCAACTTATCTTATTGATCAACTTGCTTTGAGGGCAGGAAATGAGAAGGTACTTTGATTTCAAATTCTTAAATTGTTCTATTGTAAAGGTAATTTAGTGACATGCTTGCACGGACTCGCAGACAGATGTGCTTACACAGCATGGATGCATGCTCACAGCAGGCACGCACACATGAAGACATGCACACACGTGCACGATGATGAACAGAATCAGTGGTTGACATGGACCTATATAGCTACATTCATACACAGTATATAATGCACTTAGATTTGTTGTGACCAACATGAGAAAAAGCTTGTCTTTATTACATGGTTAATTTACATGAGTTATACAGTCCAAACATGGTGTGCCAAGGCAATTTCACACATATAAAGTTCTTGGGAATCCTTCATCTCCAGCCTTGCTAGTCTACATTATATATATTTTCTTTTAGACAACTATAACTTGGGTGCTTGTGGAAGCGTGTTTATGAATTGATTGATTGCGATTAGCACCTAATCACAGATTTAAACCCATGCACAAACTGCTTTTTCTTCATTCTCGATACATAGCAGAGAGAGAGAGAGAGAGATGACCTACCATGTATTGCACGTTGAGGTTCATTGTCACTTTGTTTGTGAGCTGGTTGCTGACGACATCATTTCTCTGGAGTATTGTCGCTCTTAGGACAACCTAGCTAATCTCTTCACCAAACCTCTTCCTTGAGATACTATTGATGAGTTCCTTACCCGTATGGGAGTCGAACCACTGTGCTAGAGCTGAAAGGAGGTGTTGGAATGATCATCTGCAGCCCCGTTTGATCTCTTTTATGCCACCTTTTATTTAGCATATTTATTTGATATTTTTGGGTATTTTTCCCACCTTTTATTAGGCATTTTTCCTAGTCGTGGACTTAATCTTTGGATTTCCTCTCCTTAGTAGCTAGGTTTGTTAGTTTATTTATTTTTGATCTTTCAAATGCTTTGTTTTTGTCTTTGTCCTTCTTCACTATTATTTCTTTCTCAAATCTCTCAATTTGTAAGTTCAAATTTTTTGACCTTACGAAGGTATATATATATATATATATATCTTTTGGTACCATATAATACATTGAACACATAGCTCATCTCTCTCTCTCTCTCTCTCTCTCTAATCATCATTAAAGTTTGCATCATTGTTCTTTATCAAGCTTAGGGCTGAGGATCAAGTAAGCAAGGCTTCCTTGCATGCAACATTGGTAGAACATTCAGGCTCAGCCCTCTGAGCTGTCTGAGCTGTCCCAGGAAGGTGCGGACAGCAAAGGTAGGATTATGAAGTGGTTTGTAGCAGGCAAAGGCAGAGGAAATCATTCACTGGGAGTGTGTGCTCAAAAGGAGGACACTAGTTAACTCTCAGATCAGTTCCCGAGGCAAAGCAACATGCATGTTTATTCTCGGAAGGAGACCAAAGCTGTTTTAAGGGAAAGGGATTGTAGGCATGGGGACAGATGCATAGTTCTTCAACCAAACTTGGAGTGAAATCTGAGAAGTGGCAAGGTGTTCAGGCAATCAAAGTGGAACAGATGCAGGTTTCCAACCACCCGTCATCAAGTTTAGGAGGAATGGCATGAATAACCTCATCATTAGTCCTGGATTCGTCAACATTTTAGGGGAGATTCAGGGGCCGATTTCGCAGCCCAATAGGTTCCTGAAGTGCCCAAGACATACGCCCATATATGGGACACCTTTTGGGCACAATTTGGACACAAAAGATGACTTTTTGGATGAAGTTTTGTGGGCTGAAAAGGAAAAACCGACTGGATTACGAATTTTCCTCTTCTTCCTAAATAGCCAAGCTCTCATTTCTACATATCATCTAATCCTCCTTTGGGATCAGGTCATAGGCAGCCAATAGAAGGTCTAAAGTCAACCTTTTGGTCAGGCCAAAGGCCTTAGAAATTGTATAGAGATCATCATCTTTTGGTACCATATATTACATTGAACACACAACTCATCTCTATCTCTTCTCTCTCTATCTTATCATCATTAAAGTTTGCATCATTGTACTTTATCAGGCTTAGGGCTGAGGATCAAGTAAGCAAGGCTTCCAGGCATGCAACATTTCCATGAGAATCTCCATCTAGTCTCCACAAATCACTCATGCTACCCTTGATTCTCACAATCACATCGTTCTCTCTCAATTACCTAAATTCCCTCAACAAAGACTCCATAGACAATCATCCTTTGCCCATACACCATACAAATTGGCATTCCCAATTGAACTAAAAATTCAACAAGAGAGAGACTTATGAAGTGTGCAGACTGTTGAGAGTATTGACACACTTGAAGGGATGCTTCCTTCAAGAAGAGCGCGCACGCACGCGCGCGCACACACACACACACACACACACACACTCAAAGTACTGAGCATGGCAACAAGTTTTTCCCTTTGCTTGAAAAAAACAGTAGTGATCATGGAATGCTTCGATAAACTCTTGCTTTTGTGGTTAGGATGATGATGAGGCGGATACTGTTGGTTGTTGTTCTTTGAAAGTGGAACATGTGACACTTGTTCCTCCAAAATCACTGCAGGTAAGTTTTTATGGGTTATTTAGCTCAATTGAAACTTTTTAGTTTTGTGAAGTATTAGTATTCTGAATTCGTGCCTTTCCGTTGCTTTTGTGCAGTTTGATTTTCTAGGAAAGGACTCGATCAGATACTTCAACACCGTTAAAGTTGTTGAACCAGTCTACAAAGCTATAGGGGACTTTAAAAGATGTGGGTGTTCACACACTCTCTCTCTCTCTCTCCAGTTTACTCATGGATCAGAGATTCAGATGTAACAGATTTTTCGTCTCATACATCCCTTGCGTCCTTCATAGATGTCAATAACTCTTTCTTCTTTCTCTCTGAGTGATGCTTTCAAAACTACAATGGGCTGATGCATATGAACTTTTGGGTTATTTCTCCAGCCAAGAAAGCTGGGCAGGATCTATTTGACAAGTTAGATACAAGCAAGTTGAACACACATCTAAAGAACATCATGCCCCATCTGACGGCCAAAGTCTTTCGTACCTACAATGCATCCATCACCTTGGACAGACTGGTACATATGCTCATATACTGCTGCAGTAGCCCTTGATGGGGTGACGGAAGTGAATTGTGCATTTGTATTTTATGTTTAGGTGTCAGTGTGTTTGGATGAAGTTTTAGGTTGTATGCCACTTTAGCTGGGATTGCTAACTCACGTTTTCCCTCTTTGCAAACAGCTGGTGGACACGGATGGCCAAATTGTACCAGAGAAGATAGCATCATATCAAAAGGCTAATAAGGAGGTTTGCTTTCTTCTCACTTGCTTCTCCTGTCTCAAGTGTAAGCAAGATTGAATGCACAATTTGCACGAAGGATGACCAAAAGGGCCTTCTTTCAGTTATGCACTTCTGCAATGGGAGCTTACATGCAAAGTTGAAAATATGGAGGAGGCTGGACTGCTTCAGAAAAAGAAGAGATTTGAATGACTTGATGAGGAAGAATGAGGGAGTGTGGGGTTACCCAGTGTCAGCATGTTGGTTAGATGCCAAAACGTAAAGTTGATCCATAGCACTAAGCTCTTGGTATTGCCAATCTAAATATTCCTTTTTGCTGTAGTTATACAAGCCCCTTACGAGAAGCCAGTGGACACCCCTTACGGGAAGCCAGTGGACACTAGAAGTAATTCTAGTAAGAGACGTGATGTAGAGAGGTGGGATCATCCGCAATATCCTTGACCTTACAACTGAAACATTACCATCACACATATCTGACCACCCCGTTGGTGCTTTTGAACTGAAGGCTGAAGATTAGCAGCATCTGAGAGATATGGCAGAACTTGCCTAGAACGAGGCTTGGCTCCCCTTTATATAGGGTACCCATGAGCTGGTAAGGCCCCTTTGAAACTGGCCGGTTGGGTCTGTAGGGTTAGCCTTCCTGATTAGGGTTGAGAGGGGGCCAAAAAGGGCATGGAAAGGTGTGCCCTTGGGCGTCCTCCTGCCATTCCCCCCCTTTGCCTACACATTAGGGTGCTCTTATAGGGTGCGCATACATTGTCATAGGGCCTGTCCAGAGCCCCTAATCAAGTGCCCCTTTTTAATATGGTCATTCCTAGTACCATAGGACTCACACATGCCTGATTTTCCCCATGACCTACTGACTCTGGACTGGACTGTCCAGGCGCCCAACTGGTTTTTAATAAGTGCCCTGACATCCTTTTTTACATCTTTTGACATCTTTCAAGTGGGCTACTTCATATTGTGTGGGACTGGCACGACTTAACACTGACTTAACCTAGACCTAGATGAAGCTTGGTGACATGTCCCTGGACAAGGGTTCACAGTGCCCATTGAAAGGTGTCCCGAGTGTGCTAAATGTAGCAATATGTTGATGTTGCCGCACCTTAGTACAGCGGATGCAGGTGACATCCTAGTTATCTTTGACTCAATTAAACCTTTCACAGGAGAAACAGATGCTTGTGGGACTGCATTGGAGCAGTCTACACCAAGAGAGACGTGCTGTGGCTTAAGATAACCAGAAGTTGAACCCCATAGAAAGCACCAGAGATGTCATTGAAAGGAGTTGCTGGCTGTTATTTATGCTTTTACCTTCTTGGTGGCAATTCTATCAAGAAGACGTTTTCCAAAGTTTGAGAGCTGTTTGGTGGGGATGCCCTCTCTGGAGACCTTTGGTGAATTGCATTATCAGTTGCATACCACCAAGGTTTAACAGAAAATACCCATCCCTTGGATGCTGATTTTGCATGCGTTTGGACAGGTCAGCATTGTTTTCTCCATGGTTTTCAGTTCCTACTTTTTTTTGACTTGAATAAACTTTTCATAGTAATGGCAGATGCCTGTGGGGACTGCATTTAAGAAGTCCTAAATAAGAGGGACATGCTTCGGGCTCAGGGGAGCCAGAGATTGCAGTCTGTAGAAAGCAGTACGTGCTATTAGCTTTAATTGATTCTCTTTCTATTTTGGAAGAGTTTCCTTTCTTGGAATCTATCAGGCCTCTGTCATGGGTGATTCATTACAGAGATGAGAGATGCCCGGGACTACACTTACTAGAGCTGAGTCATCATAGACATAGACTACTGAGGCAGCAGGGTGAGAGGTAATTACTGCACAGACATCTATTACCGACTCCTTTGGCCTCACTATAGAGATAGGCTACTGAGGCAGCAGGGTAAGAGGTGAGATACTGCACAGGCATATATCACCGACTCCTTTGGCCCTCATCGTACTGATAGACTACTGAGGTAGCAGGGTGAGAGGTGAGATACCACAAAGACATCTATCACCAACTCCTTCCCTCGTCATAGAGATAGATTACTGAGGCACCAGGGTGACGTGTGACATACCACATAGACATCTATCACCGACTCCTTTGGCCCTCACTAGAGAGCCCCTGGCAGACACTCAGCCCATTAAGATCCGCTAGGGCAGGTGGACCAGGGGAGAGTCAGGAAACCCCACAGAGTGAGTACACACCAGACCTGCAACATGCTGGCACTGCGCACTTGTGGACTCCTCTGAGAGAGAGCACGTGCCTTTTTAGTCAGCCAAACACCAAGCCTCCAGAGATCCAGTCGTCAGCTCTAGATCTAGACATCCTTCAGCACCACCGAGCGGCTCTCCCATGGGCAATGGACATTGCTTCCATGTACACATTCTGTCACATGCACCCATGCATTGAGGTGCAGTGTGACACACTGGCTCATCATCAGCGCTATACTTGTATTGTCGTACGGCAGTGACCCTACTGTGAGCCCTAGTCTAGGGACATGTCAGGCATGAGCTTTGTAGGTCATTCCAAGCCGTAGGTGTTAGTGTTTGTCACTTAACCCACTTGGAGAATAGTCAAGCATGCAGGTTACCCTAGCATACCAGGCATTTAGGAGCATGTAGAAGATGCTTAGCAAAAGGATGAAAAGGCTTTAGGCCAGCCTAGGTGCCTTGGGCTTGTGGGCATCAAAGGCCACAAATAAGAGGCATACAAAGCCTTAAAAGTCCAGTCAGCAGCCTTTTTTTTTTCTTGGGAAAGAGATTCTTCTATGAAAAAACAGCCACAAAGGGCTAGATACAACCCCGTAGGGCTAGATACAAACTCGCCTCCTGTAAGGACGGGAATCAAATGATCATAAGGGGGAAGAAAACACTTCTCCTCCGGCTGGCCGCTCTATGAGGAGAAGACTATCTCATACATGGGGGGGGAACAACCACACAGGTGGTCTGTAATGCCAAGTGGGGCCTCCTGTAAGGACGGGAATCAAATGATCATAAGGGGGAAGAAAACACTTCTCCTCTGGCTGGCCGCTCTATGAGGAGAAGACTATCTCATACATGGGGGGGGGAACAACCACACAGGTGGTCTGTAATGCCAAGTGGGGTCTCCACCTCGATCTGTGCGAAAAGGGCCGGGCCTCCAGAGTCTAAGGAAAGCGTCCGACCGCTTACGCATGCAGTCAGAACCTCCTTATAACTTCCCCCACTGACTGTCGAGGGTATGAATGATGTTAAGCCAAATGCTCTTGATGGACTCAGTAGGCAGGGTTTGGGTACCCTCAATGGCCTCACCGCATCTAGCTCGCCAAATGCGCCAGGCTGCTATGCTACTGCTGTAACTCGCGGCGGTGCCCGAGGGACTAGGGCCTTTGACACACTTGTTGATACCATCAATGCATACTAAAACACTTAAACATGGCCACATCCTTAACACATATCCATCATCACTTTGCACAAAACATAAAAGCTGGACAAAACATCCACAAATGCTGAAAGTGGATCTTGCACATGTGACACCATATAGAGGCCAGAATGGGCCGACCCCCCCCCTTGGAGTATTTTATTACCCAAGGAGAATAATATCATGTACAAGCTTTGAGGGCCTTACTCTCCCCACACGAGATGCCGGATTATCCATATACAAATGCCATAACACAGCCCAACACGAGGCAACCAAGCCGGAACACAGGCTGTAGAAATGCCGAGTCAACAACATAATCCATATACCTCCGTGTGGGTACTGATTCTTTCCCAAAAACCACGGGTCTTCATGCAATAGAGCTGGTATAGCAAGTACAACTCTCCATTCAGCCAGTTTAGCCGGTACAGTGGCTGGTACAGTAGGTACAATGGCTGGGACAGTCGGTACGGTGGTTGGTACAGCAAGTACAACAAGTACAAATGCTGGTACAGCATGTACAATGACTAGTATAGCAGGTACAGTGGTTGGTACAACAAGTATAGAAGCTGGTACAATCGGTACAATGGGTGGTATAGCAAGTACAACAAGTACAAGGATTGGTACAGCCCGTACAATGGCTGGTACAGCAGGTACAAGGGCTGGTACAACAAGTACAATGGCTAGAAATCATAATAAATGATTAAATACCCTTGCCTTCAATATTTCTTCGCGATGGAAGCCTCCAAAACAGTCCCCAACAGCCGGTATTCTTCATGAGCAGCCTTCAAGTGAGAGAGAAAGAGAGTAGCCATCATTAGGGCAGTCTGTAACGGTGGTAGAGGCTAGTGTGCAGCAAGAGAGCCTCCATTAATGAAGAGAGAGGACTCCAATTTATAGATTTGGGCCTCCCATGAGCTAAAATGGCAAGAGAAGGCTACAATGACAAGTGGAGAGCCACACAATAGCTGAAGTGACAAGTGTGAGGCCACTTGTCTCACTTTGATCCACTTTCTAACAAGTGTTAGGCCACTTGTCTCACTTTGGTCCACTTTCTTGCCACATGTCCCAATCTAAGAGATGGGTCCTTCCATAAACTTTATCTCCAAAAATATCCCAACTGGTAGACATTCTGTCATAGGCACTTTGCCAACTCTTGGTATCTGCTCAATTCCAGATGTAATGACGCGAACAGAATTTCCATTGGAGTCGAGCCAAAAATAGCAACTCTCCTAAATTTTAGGAGTGTGGTCCTTTGTATTCTAGGATAATCCCCCATTCCCAAAGCTTGTACTTTCCAAATATTTAGACATCCTGGAGTCCACAAGACTCCTTTCATACTCGGAAATGTCCAGGCTGGTGACATCCTCCCCAGCTGCTTAAAAGTTGTCCGCAACTTTAAGCTTCAAGCCATATATTCAAGATATAATCATGTCCCATCAAGTGGGCGAGACGAGACTGTCTCAAAAATCCAATATAACTGAAGAATCCATGTCCCAAAGAAATGGATGAGACTAAATAAGTCTCTATAATAGCAAATATTAAAATCATGTTCCAAAATAAATGGGGGAGAATTCCGTGGAAGATATGCTAGACACAGGCACAAGAGCCAATTGTGTCTCAATCACCAATATCAATGAGATAATCATATGCCAATGAAAATCACCAACCAAGTGCTAAGACACTTCAATAAGTGCCATGCACAAGAAACTAGTGCCTTGCACAGAAACATGTGCTATGCACACAAACTGGTGCCATTCAAGAGCACAACCCATGGTGACAGAAAAGCTGGTTCTCCATAGTTCTGGCAATCCTTTCTCCCAATCCCAACAGTTTCCATGTTCTCCCATACAATTCCAACTCTGATCAACAAGCATGGTGTGGAAACAATGAAACACTCACTCCACAATCGCGACACGAATCCATGTGTATAGTGGAGTGTTTATTGAATTGCCCTCTCACAATCCCAACATGAATCCACATGCGTGGTGAGATGAACAATGAACCTCTTGGCCTCTCTATGGGGAGATAGTGATTCTAATATGGCTTTTAAAAATAAATAAATCCATGTCCCAAATAAATGGGCGAGACAAAACAATCCCATAAGTCCAGATATCATAATCCATGTCCGAAGTAAATGGGCGAGACAAAATAAGTCTCCTGCCAATAAGGCATCGGTCCACATGACCCTTGGCATAGATATAAGTTCCGTGCCAACCAAGCGTCATGTCCACTTTACCACTTGCACTCCGTGTTGGTACTCGACCACACCTTGGATGAGAGGTGGGCTCAAGTAACAAGATAAAACAATCACTCGCAGGCATAAATAGCGAGGTGTTCCATAAGCATTTCTGCTGCACATAGTTTATAGACATTTCGGCCACCAATAGTTTGTAGGCATTTCGGCCACCAACTCACACTACCCTCTCAAGTGCCCATGTTCCCTTCCATCTGCTCTCTTTTGTTCCACCCAAATATGGTAGAAACAATCTTCAAGAGAGCACGTAGGACAAGAGAACACTACACACGGCATGTGCTCGACACTACCCTGTGAAGTGCCCATGTTCCCTTCCATCTGCTCTCTATTGTTCCACCCATACATGGTAGAAACAATCTTCAAGAGAGCACGTAGGACAAGAGAACACTACACAAGGTATGTGAACCGTGAGTTTCATAAGTCCAATGCATCCCAAATAAAGGGAGCCAAAAAGAATAATCCATCCCAGTAAAAGGGAGTCATAAACATAATCCATAATCCTGAGGATCGATCCAAATCCCTAGAAAAGAAGTCCAGGAATCCATAGACATGTATACCATAATCCTTGTATATCATAACTCTTACCACATACTCCGTGCTAACCACACACCTTGGAGTAGAGGTGGACTTTTATCCATAAAAGTATCATATCCATGAGATATCCAAAGATTTCTTCTCTATAAACTGGGACAGATTCGTTCATAATCTTGTCCAAGAAAGAAATCTCCATAGATATAATCCATCCCAATAAAGGGAGCCATGAAAAGAATTCATCCCATTAAAGGGAGCCATAAACAATGTTTCCCTGAAACCATCTCAAGGCAAACAACAACACCTTTCTCCTTGCATAGCTATACAAGGTTTAGTGAACATCAAAAACACTTCATAGTAAATAGCAAAAGCACCAACTTTGCAAACTCAAAGTATACTTAGCTTTTCTTTGCCAGGTTGGTCATGAAGCCAAAAGAAATATCTCGTCACCATATCCTTAAGATATCCTGAGATATATCTCTATATAGCTTGCTTATAAGCTTGATAATATAATCCACAATATCCATATGGAAAGAGTGCTAAACGTGTGCACATAAAGCCAACTCCATACTTCCAAGATAAATTTTGTGAATTCATAAATCCTTAGATCAACAAGCTGTCTATTGCTCATGCTCTTGCTTCATAAGCTATGAAGCGGCTGGCCATGCTTAACAGCAATGATGGTAAGTGTGGTCCCCACTTGAGATCTTTTCTCTTCCTTATTAATAGAAGAAAGCCTCCGCTTCCAAGAAAGCCTATGCTCCGATACCAATGTAACTCGCGGCGGTGCCCGAGGGACTAGGGCCTTTGACACACTTGTTGATACCATCAATGCATATTCAAACACTTAAACATGGCCACAGCCTTAACACATATCCATCATCACTTTGCATAAAACATAAAAGCTGGACAAAACATCCACAAATGCTAAAAGTGGATCTTGCACATGTGACACCATATAGAGGCCGGGGAATGGGCTGACCCCCCCCCCCCCCCCCCCCCCCTGTCAGAATATGCAGCGGAAATGATATCCAAACTTTGGGTAGACAAGAGCAAGTAGACTGCAGAAAATAATCAGCACAAGAAACACAGAGAGATGTGTGTAAACTCTTCTCTATACACAAGATCCCGAAGATACTGAATGAGAAAGTGGAGGAGGATGGGGGGCAATATATACAAGCCCATGAGGGCAGTCGGCCAGCACTGGAAAGGGCCCACGACTGAGCAAAACTCCCACAACTGCTGAATATAGCAGTCGGCCAGCATCTGATGCCCCACACCTGGACAGAACAAGTCGGCCAGCACTCAGACAGCCCACGACTGATACAGATGCAGTCGGCCAGCTTCAGAGTGCTCCTGGCATCAACTGGCAGCCCTCCAGCCACTAGAAAAAAATGGAAAAAATAGGGAAAAAATACGGGGAGTGTGGAAAAATGATATACGGGCGGGCACACCCACAACAGAGGCCCTGGTGTATACAAATAGACAGGAGATGACTTCTAACACCCCCTCTCAGCTCCTGGCTGTGTAACCAACCCCAGGGAGCTGGAGTGCCGCCTGAGCGTAGCCTGAGGTAGAGACTTCGTAAAGAGGTCCGCCGCATTGTCCTCCGTCGAACAATAAAGTAGCAAGATGTCACCCGCCAAGATCTTCTCACGAACAAAGTGATACTGTATCTCTATATGCTTGGTCCGGGGCATGGAAAACCGGGTTCCGAGCAATAGCTATACAACTCTGGTTATCACACTGGATGACTGTGGGCTCCCTCTGTGGAAACCCCATCTCGCCAAGCAGCCTCCGCAGCCATACAACCTCACAAGCAGCCCGATACTCTGCCTCTGTCGAAGAAAGGGCAATAGTTGGCTGCTTCTTTGCTGCTCCAAGAAACCGCTCCTGAGCCGAGGGTAAAAGTGTATCCTGAAGTAGATCTCCTCGTGTCTGGATCTCCTCCCAATCTGAGTCACTCCAACCTTGGAGCTTGACTCCATTCCTCCTGTGTAAAAGAGTCCCAGATCCTTCGTACTCTGCAGATACCGCAAGATCCGCAATCCTGCGTCCCAATGAGTCTTCAATGGCGTCTGCATAAAAGAGCTCAACAGCCCACGGAGAAGCTCAAGTCCAAATCTGGTGTTCAGCAACCAGATCAATGAACCAACCAGCTTCCGGTACTGCGAGGCATCAATTGGCTCACTAGGATCTGTAACGGTTAACTTTGTGTTCGGGTCCATCGGCGAAGTAATAGGCTTGCAGTTCTCCATCCCAAAGGCCTCAAGCAACTCATGAACATACCGCTGCTGAGAGACGAAAAACCCCCTCTGGGTCTGCCAGATCTCCAATCCCAAGAAGAAGTGGAGTAAGCCTAAGTCGGTCATCTCAAACTCCTGTGACAAGGCAGCCTTCGTCACTCCAATGTGCTCCACATGACCGCCGGTGAGAATGAGATCATCCACATAAAGGATGATGAGTGTGACCATGCCGCGTTCCCGAAAGAGATACAGGTTCGGATCTGCAACCGATCTCTGGAATCCAGTCCGAATAAAGAAGGAATCAATCTTCTGATTCCAAGCTCGCGGAGCCTGCTTAAGACCATACAAGGCCTTACGTAACCTGTAAACCATCCCTTCCGATCCTGGAACAATAAAGCCTGGAGGCTGCTCAACGTACACCTCCTCCTGCAGGTCACCATTAAGGAACGCCGATTTTACATCCATCTGGTACACGGGCCACCTCTGAGAAGAAGCAAGGGCAAGAACGGTCCGAATCGTGGTCATCCGCGCTGTCGGTGCAAAGGTATCCTCGTAGTCGATGCCTGGCCGCTGAGCATAACCCTTAGCCACGAGCCTGGCTTTGTGTTTGTCCACCGACCCATCAGCCGCGTACTTGGTCTTAAAGACCCATTTGACACCTATGACTGACCGCTTCGACGGCCTCGGTACCAACTCCCAAGTGTTCTTCTTCTCGATGGCATTAAGTTCCACCTGCATGGCTTCCCTCCAAGTATCCTGTGAAAGGGCTTCCTTTACGGAAGTGGGCTCTTTATCCCGCATGATACGAGACATAAGAGCATAGTTCACCTGAAGAAGCTCCGCCGTGTTGCTTTTATCTCGAACTCGATGTGATCTTCGAGGGCCGTCCTCTGTGGTCCACTCGGAGGGTAGCTCCGTGACACCTGACTCCCGAAGGGTGTCCATCAACCACCTAGGTACTCGAACAGATCGTGGAGCCTCCTGTGGTCGCGGGGGCTCAACTCCAGCTGCGGGCTCAACCTCCTGTGATGACTGAGGTGGATCAACTGGAGTGGTAGATTGGGAATCATCATCAGACTCTGGATCTCCAAGAAGTGGCGGCTCCTCGACAGTGGATGCTGGAACATGCTCATCAAAGACCACATCCCGGCTGACAACAATCTCGTTCCTCTCTGGATCATACAACCTATATCCCTTGGAAAGAGAGTTATACCCCACAAATACTAGCTTGCGGGACTTGGAGTCAAGCTTCCCCCTCTGCTTCTTCGGAATATGTACATACGCGTCACTCCCAAAGACACGGAAGTGCGAGACATCAGGTTTCCTGCCAAAATATGCCTCAAATGGAGTCATATGGGGTACAGAAGTCGTCGGAGAGCGGTTTATGGTATGGACAACTGTAGCCATAGCCTCACCCCAAAGTGGACGAGGAAGATCTCGATGCTCCAGCATGGTCCTCGCCATCTCCACCACAGTCCTGTTCTTACGTTCAACAACTCCATTCTCCGAAGGCGAACCGGTATTGGCCAATTCCCTCTTGATGCCATGATCTGCACAAAACCGAAAGAATACAGTCGAGGAGAATTCCCCTCCTTTGTCAGCCCTGAGAGTCTTGACCTGAAATCCAGACTCTTTCTCCACCATCACGTGCCAATCCTTGAACCGAGCAAAAGCCTGGTCCTTCTGTGAAAGAAAGTAGACCCACGTGAATCTGGTACAATCATCAACAAGCAGCATGAAGTAGAGAGATCCTCCCAAGGATGGTATCTGCTGTGGTCCACACAAGTCAGTGTGAATCAACTCCAAAGGTTTCGAAGCCCGCCTGGAAGCCTGCTTCGGAAAGGATTCCCTGTGCTGCTTACCACGTATGCAAGAACTGCAGCGTCCTTGCCTACTACCAACATCTGGCAAGCCAACCACCGTCTGGTCCCGGAAGGCGCGCCTCAAAGCATCCACATTTAAGTGGCCAAAACGAAAGTGCCACATGAATCATCGGAGTCCACCATCTCCAAGTGCACAAATGCCGGAGTCTTCGCAGCTGAGGCTGATGAATCAGCACTCTTCCCTGTCCGCTTAGGGCACTTCCTCCAGTAGTGGCCTTTCTCGCCACAATCATTACACGATCTTTCGGCCTTCAGCTTATCTCGTTCTGGATGAGGCTTCTTCTCGGAAGACTTATCTGGTGAAGCCTTCCCTTTGCCCTTGTTGGTATTACGGCCTTTCGACCGTTGGCCAGTTAAGGCCTCCGAACCTCCGCCATGAGGAGGGTTCGTGAAACGTTCCTCCTGGTCCAGGACCATTGGCACAAGCTCCTCCCAAGTAATGGTGCTGAGCCTGCCACTAGTGATCAACGAGGAATAGAAAGCGGAATACTGACCAGGCAAGTGGGAAAGTAACGTGATGGCCATATCTTCGGACGATATCTCTTTCCCAGCTTGAAGGACTTCCTGCTGAAGGGCCTGCAGCTTGTTAATGTGTTCCCGCATCGTCGAAGACTTTGCAGGGTTCATAACCCGCATCTGCACTTCCAAGGATATCCGCTTCATGGGTGACACCTTGTTGTACAAAGAAGCCAAGTGCTCCCATATGCCTCTCGCCAGCGTCATGTGCTTCACATGGTTGATCACCTGTGGTGTGCAATTGAGGAATATAAACGACCGGACCCTGGCGTTGACACGGTCCCACATTTGTGCCTGTGCCTCGCGGTCCTTCCTCGTTGATAATAGCTCCCCTTCCTCAGCTTCCGGCCTTGGCACCCCTTTGATAATAAAATCAGCAAGATCATATGACTCCAAAACTGACTCCATCATGACCTTCCAGATGCCGTAATTGGACCCGTCCAACTGCCGATCCACTGGGAACGTGGGGAGAGTCGGAATCTTCACGTGCTTCTCAGCCATCTCGAGTAAATCCGCCATCTCGGAGAGTAACCTGAAAGGGTGGGTGGGTGGGAAAAATCTGAAAATCAGAAAATATGCAAGTGGCTGTCCAGCCCCTCTGCCCGCCTTCCTCTTGCACCTTCACTTCCCGTTCAGCCCGAAACAGTCCACCGATCAGCAACCTGTTGCTCCCCCTCTTGCTCAGAAAAACGCCCAAGATCTCCTAGAGCCTAGGGCTCTTATACCATGTCAGAATATGCAGCGGAAATGATATCCAAACTTGGGTAGACAAGAGCAAGTAGACTGCAGAAAATAATCAGCACAAGAAACACAGAGAGATGTGTGTAAACTCTTCTCTATACACAAGATCCCGAAGATACTGAATGAGAAAGTGGAGGAGGATGGGGGGCAATATATACAAGCCCATGAGGGCAGTCAGCCAGCACTGGAAAGGGCCCACGACTGAGCAAAACTCCCACGACTGCTGAATATAGCAGTCGGCCAGCATCTGATGCCCCACACCTGGACAGAACAAGTCGGCCAGCACTCAGACAGCCCACGACTGATACAGATGCAGTCGGCCAGCTTCAGAGTGCTCCTGGCATCAACTGGCAGCCCTCCAGCCACTAGAAAAAAATGGGAAAAATAGGGAAAAAATACGGGGAGTGTGGAAAAATGATATACGGGCGGGCACACCCACAACAGAGGCCCTGGTGTATACAAATAGACAGGAGATGACTTCTAACACCCCCCCCCCCCCCCTTGGAGTATTTTATTACCCAAGGAGAATAATATCATGTACAAGCTTTGAGGGCCTTACTCTCCCCACACGAGATGCCGGATTATCCATATACAAATGCCATAACACAGCCCAACACGAGGCAACCAAGCCGGAACACAGGCTGTAGAAATGCCAAGCCAACAACATAATCCATATACCTCCGTGTGGGTACTGATTCTTCCCCAAAAACCACGGGTCTTTATGCAATAGAGCTGGTATAGCAAGTACAACTCTCCATTCAGCCAGTACAATAGGTACAATGGCTGGTACAGTCGGTACAGTGGCTGGTACAGCAAGTACAATGGCTAGTACAATCGGTACGATGGCTGGTACAGTAGGTACAACAAGTACAAATGCTGGTGCAGCATGTACATTGACTAGTATAGCTGGTACAGTGGCTGGTACAGCAAGTATAGAAGCTGGTACAAATGGTACAATGGGTGGTACAGCAAGTACAAGTACAAGGACTGGTACAGCCAGTACAATGGTTGGTACAGTAGGTACAAAGGCTAGTACAACAAGTACAATGGCTAGAAATCATAATAAATGATTAAATACCCTTGCCTTCAATATTTCTTCGCGATGGAAGCCTCCAAAACAGTCCCCAACAGCCGGTATTCTTCATGGGCAGCCTTCAAGTGAGAGAGAAAGAGAGTAGCCATCATTAGGGCAGCCTGTAATGGTGGTAGAGGCTAGTGTGCAACAAGAGAGCCTCCATTAATGAAGAGAGAGGACTCCAATTTATAGATTTGGGCCTCCCATGAGCTAAAATGGCAAGAGAAGGCTACAATGACAAGTGGAGAGCCCACAATAGCTGAAGTGACTAGTGTGAGGCCACTTGTCTCACTTTGATCCACTTTCTAACAAGTGTTAGGCCACTTGTCTCACTTTGATCCACTTTCTTGCCACATGTCCCAATCTAAGAGATGGGTCCTTCCATAAACTTTATCTCTAAAAATATCCCAACTGGTAGACATTTTGTCATAGGCACTTTGCCAACTCTTGGTATCTGCTCAATTCCAGATGTAATGACGAGAACAGAATTTCCATCGGAGTCGAGCCAAAAATAGCAACTCTCCTAAATTTTAGGAGTGTGGTCCTTTGTATTCTAGGATAATCCCCCATTCCCAAAGCTTGTACTTTCCAAACATTTAGACATCCTGGAGTCCACAAGACTCCTTTCATACTGGGAAATGTCCAGGCTGGTGATAACTGCAAATCTCCCACCTTTGGCAAGAGCCTAGTCGCTAGTGGACTGTAGGTAGAGCTGTGACTGGTACTGCCACAATATGGTGGTGAGAGAGCTGAAGGGCTGACCCTCCCCCATCCTCTGTTGGGGTAAAGGCATTATGCCCACCCTTATAGTGTGTACAAGCCCATAAGTTATAGTACATAGTACACTTAGTACTTTTAATGTACTAAGTGCACTATGTGTACTAGTGCAATATACATGTGTGATAGGGGAGTCACACACTCATATCATGAGTTGACTTATCCCCACAACTCTCTCTCTCTCTCTCTCCCTTGCTTCTCTGTGTATGTCCCACACATGAATCTCTAACCTAACCCTAAATCTCTCCCACTCAACTGGTATCAGAGCAAGCTGTGTTTTAGGGTTTCACGATTCCTCTAATTTGAGAGTGCGTTCCCATGTTGCTACAAGAGCTTTCTTGGGTTTTGCAGAGAGCAGCAGGTAGGAGACTGAAGCGCTGAATACAAGGTAGGCGATGTAGGCATAGCCAAGAAACGTAGCAAGGGTAGCACGATTAAGATGTGTAGCAGCGCACGGCGTGTAGAAGCGCTGGCCACCTAGGCGAGTGGCGCTCAGCAGCGAGCGAACACAGGTGAAGGCAGGCGGACACGTAGGCAGAGGGCGTTGACGGGCGACAGCCGATGGTGATGAAGCCACTGAATGAGTCAGCGCACAGGCGGGCGTCCATTGACACGTACTGTTCGGACACTTAACTGGCTGCGAACCAGAACAACACGCATACCTGGCGCTACCCCGCTACCAGCGATAAGGTTGGCGGCGTGCTGCGCTTGTTGCCCTTCTGCTGCACAAGAGCCTCCAACAACAAGAGGGTAAAGTTCAACCATGAAGCTTCTGCCCAGGGAAAGCGAGAAGCTTTTCTTGCATCAGGCATGCTTCCTTGCACAAAAACGCCTTGCTAGAGGTCTCCGCCTCAATTGTGCAGAAGCCGTTGCCCTTATTGCTTCTCAAACGCCATAGCTCACAGCTCTCGTATGGTCTTGGCTGGGAGCGAAGCCTCCTGTGGATAGAATCGAATCCACAGCAACAAGCAGGAGCAACAGCATCAACATCAACAAGAAGTGCCCCCCCCCTCTTTTCTGCAACAGCATCAACACAAAGAAATTCAGCCTGCAAATCTCAGAGAAATTCAAAAATTTAGAGGTATTTGCCTTCAATTTTGGGAATTTCTTATCAATTCAATCAATTGAGCAGGTACAGGTGCCGAATTGCTCAATTTTTGAGCAAAATTGGCAAAATTGGGTGACATTGGTCACAATCAGGATCAATTTGCAGGAAATTGGATGTCGAAATTTGGGGCTTTTGATGTAATTGTGCAATTAAGCAGTCATACATGCTGTATGATGTGAGAAATCGCACATTTGGGCAAAATTGCAGCAAATTGCAGGGCAAATCAAGGGGCTTTTGTGCCGATTAAGTTGATTTGCATGCAGGCAATCGCATTTGATGCTGTGGATAATGTGTTGATGCCTGACAAGCACTCAATGTGCCTGTAAATCAAAGGGCTTTCATGTATTAAATGTATATGTGGCCAGGGGGAAGCATCGCGAAGACTTTGGATGCCTTCATGTGCGTCAATGTACCATGTATGATCAGCAATTGATCTTAAATCAAGGGGCTTTTCAAGATTTTATGCTTGTTAAGCTTGGCAAAACAGCAGGCAAGACATTTATGCCTTGAATCCTCAGAAATCAGCTTGCAGTCAAGGGGTTTTTGCCCAATTTCTGTTCGGAACTGTTGTATGCAGTGTACGGGACTGTAAAAGTCTGATTTTCACTCATTTGGACAGCCAGGAGAGCATTTATTGCTACTGTACCTGCTGGTACAGATTTGGCACAGCTTTGTGCAAGTTTTGGCATGGCTGCACATTGATTTGAGTGAAGAAAAGGTTCAATTTCAGCTGCTGTACTTGCCGGTACAGGTTTGGTACATCACAGGTGAGCACTTAGTACTGCTGTACAGTACTTTGGAAGGGCAACAGAGCACATTTAAGGTGCTGTCCTAAATCTGCAGCAACCAGATTTTGGTGTTTTCATCACATACAGTGGGAGAAAAGTTGCATTTGTGCTTCCGCAGTGGGAGATAAAGCTTGGGAGAATAACTGTGAGCACTTTGTGTGCTTTTGGTGCAGTGTTTGCACATTTTGCAGGGAGTCAGGCATTGACAGGTTGCATATTGCTATGGCAACCACGGGTGAGAGCTCTTCATTGCTTCACATCAAGAAGCTTGAAGGCTCACATAACTATGATATTTGGCAAACCCAGTGCTATAATGTGTTGCTCCAGAAGAAGCAGCACAAGCCTATCAAAGAAAGGGGTGTAATGCCCGCTTCTCTTACTGCTGAAGAGTGGGAAGATATGGATGAGCTAGCAAGATCTACTATCATGTTGTCTGTGTCAGACTCATTACTTTTCAGCATTCGTGAAGAGAAGACAGCTTGGGAATGTGGCAGAGATTGCAGGACTTGTATGCCTAGCAAAGTGCCTCAAGCAAAGTGTATTGGTTGAAGAAACTCATAGGTCTTCAGATGAAGGAAGGGGCGTCTATGACAGCCCATCTAAATGAGTTTAATGGTATTGTCAGCCAAGTTATTAATCAAAAGTTGGCAATGGACGATGAGTTCAAAGCCACTTTTCTCTTATGCACTTTGCCAGAGAGTTGGGACACATTCAGGACAGCCACTAGCAATTCGAATGCTATGCTGTCATATGCAGATGTTGAGGGTGCTCTTCTTCAAGAAGAGATGATCAGGAAAAACAACTCTGTTGGAAAGTCCAATGCAATGAATGCACGTGGGAGATCCCAGCAAAGGGGTAAAAGCCAAGAACGGGGAAGGAGCAAGTCTCGCTCCAAAAAGGATTTGGAATGCCATTATTGTGGCAAGAAGGGACACATTAAAAAGCAATGCTACAAATGGAAAAATGATCAAAAGGAAAAAGGAAAAGGCAAAGACAAAGAGAAAGATGAAGCCAAAGATGTAAAGCCAAAGGGCAAAAGTGGAGTCAAGATTGAAGAAATCAATGTGTCACATGCAGGTGACACTGAGGATGAGGTCCTATTTACGTCTTCACTTGATGCCCATTCACTTCTTACAGGTGGTCATGGTATGCACTCATGGATCATTGATTCAGGTGCCTCCTTTCATGTCACAGGTTGCAGAGACTTGTTTGTCAGGTATACTGCTGGCAATGAAGGAGTGGTTTATTTGGGTGATAACCATGCATGCAAGATTCTTGGCAGAGGTGATGTGAGGCTTGTGTTTTCAGATGGCTCACAGCTTATGCTCCATGATGTCAGGCATGTGCCTGAGATCAAGAAGAATCTGCTTTCTACTGGACAGCTTGATGATGCTGATTATGTTACCACATTTGGTCGTGGAAAGTGGAAAATTAGTAAGGGCTCACTGGTTGTTGCCAAAGGCTCTAAGGTGGACACTCTTTACTTTATGCATGCAGGTGTTTGTCACCATGCTAATGTAAATGCAACCGAGCTGCCGGAAATCTCTATGTGGCATAGCCGGTTGGGACACATGAGTGTCAAGGGAATGGAGCAATTGTCTCGTTTGGGTTACTTGCCTTCTCTAAAGTTTTCAAGTTTTCAGTTTTGTGAGCATTGTATATATGGCAGGCAACTGCAGTGCCCCCACAAGAAAGCTCTTGGACAGAAAGATGCTCAGTTAGAGCTTGTGCATACAGATGTATGTGAGATGCCTCAGCTTTCTTTGGGAGGGGCCAAATATTTTGTGTCTTTTATTGATGATGCCACATGCAAGGTGTGGGTCTATCCTCTTCGTTTGAAGAGTGATACATTCTCAGTGTTTCAGAAGTTTGTTGCTCATGTTGAGAATCAAACTGGCAAAACACTGAAGGCTTTGCGTTCCGACAATGGTGGAGAGTATATGTCCAAACAGTTTCAGGACTTTTGTGATGCTAAAGGCATCAAGAGGGAGCTCTCTACTCCTTATGATCCTCCACAAAACGGGACAGTAGAGAGGATGAACAGGACCATTCAGGAGAAGGTCCGTTCTATGTTGTCACATGCTGCATTACCTCATGGTTTTTGGGCTGAAGCTGTTATGACAGCCGTTCACCTTATAAACAGGTCACCTAACACGAGGCTTGGTGGGAAAGTGCCAGAGGAAGTATGGACAGGGAAGCCTCCGTCATACAAGCACTTTGAGAGTGTTTGGTTGCGTTGCGTACGTGCACATACGCAGGGAAATGCGCACCAAACTTGATCCTAAGTCTCACAAATGCATATTCCTAGGATATGGTGACAGAGGTGAAATGGGGTATAGACTTTGGGATCCAGTGAATAGAAAGATTATACGCAGCAATGATGTCATTTTTGATGAAACATGCATGTATAAGGAGCCTGCAAGGCAACAGGAGCCTGGCAGAGTCATCTTTGATGATGATGGACATCATGGACAACAACAAAAGGCTGTAAATCAGCCATTACAGCAGCAAAACCAGCCCTTAAATGGTGCTGAAAATGGTCCAAATGGACAGCCAGACATGGCAGAAGATATCCCTATGGATATACCACAGTTAGAGGAGATACCGGGCATGATTTTTCAGCCTTATGGCATGGAATAGGAGCCACCAATGGGTGATATGCAGGCTGGACAGCAACCTGCAAATGATGGTCATTGGGTACGGAGGTCCACAAGACCCTCCAGAGCCCCTGACAGGTTTGTTCCAGGGGTTGACTACTTGATGCTTACTGACTGTGGGGAGCCCTCATGTTATAAGGAGGCTTTACAGAGGGCAGACAAGGCTCTATGGGAGCGTGCCATGAAGTCAGAGATGGATTCTCTGCATAAAAATGGAACATGGAAGTTGGTGCATTTGCCTGCAGGCAAGAAGGTTTTGCCATGCAAGTGGGTTTACAGGCTCAAAGTTGCACCAGATGCAAAGCCAAGATACAAAGCCAGGTTAGTGGCTAAGGGCTTCAAGCAGGAATATGGTGTGGACTTTGAGGAGATCTTCTCTCCAGTGGTCAAAATGACCACACTTAGAGCTGTACTAGCTTTGGTTGCTCATGATGATTTGGACTTGATTCAGATGGATGTGAAGACTGCTTTTCTTCATGGTGATCTCCATGAGGAGATATATATGCAACAACCAGAGGGTTATGCAGTGAGTGGAAAGGAGAAACTTGTATGCAAGCTGAAAAAGAGTCTTTATGGGCTCAAACAGGCACCAAGGGAATGGTATCATAAATTTGATACATTCATGAAATCCCAGAAATTCAGGAGAAGTGACATAGACACTGCTTATACACCAAGAAAGCTTTGGATGGCAGTCTATTGATACTCATCTTGTATGTTGATGATATGTTGATTGCCGGGAAATCTCGTAAAAAGATGGATGCCTTGAAGCAGAGGCTGCATCAAACCTTTGATATGAAGGATTTGGGTGATGCAAATCACATTTTGGGTATGCGGATACTTCGGGACAGAAATCAGCATGTGTTGTATTTGTCTCAGAAGGAATACATTGGCAAAGTTTTGCAGAGGTTCAATATGGACGGGGGGAAGAAGACTAGTACTCCTTTGCCTCCATATGTGAAACTCAGTGCTATGGACAGCCCACAGTCAGATAGTGACAGGGCTGATATGGCCAAGATTCCGTATGCTTCAGCTTGTGGCAGTCTCATGTATGCCATGGTTGCTACTAGACCGGACATTGCATTTGCAGTGGGAGTGGTTTCTAGATACATGGCCAACCCTGGCAAGAAGCATTGGGAAGCAGTGAAAGGTATCATGAGATACCTGAAGGGCACACAGGATATGTGCATTTGTTTTGGCAAACAGGATGCATTAGTGCATGGTTATACGGATTCGGATTATGCCGGTCATCCAGATAACCGGAAGTCTACTACCGGTTATGTGTTTACATTCACAGGAGGTGCTGTGTCATCGATATCCAGGATGCAGAAGTGCACTGCCTTATCTACTACAGAGGCCGAGTATATTGCAGCCACAGAGGCTTGCAAGGAGGCATTATGGCTATCTCGGTTAGTGGTTGATTTGGGCTATACAGGTGATATTCCATTGTTGCATTGTGACAGTCAGAGTGCCATCCAGTTGGCAAAGAACCCTATCTTTCATGCAAAGACGAAGCATGTGGATGTGAAGTATCACTTCATCAGAGAGGTGATAGAGAACAAGCAAATTCAGCTTGTTAAGATTCATACGGATGACAACCCGGCTGATCTGTTGACAAAGAGTTTGCCTCCGGAGCGGTTTGCTCATTGCAGACACTTGATGGGCATTGGATGAGGCCAGTTTCAGCCTTGATATGGCCTTGTATATTATCATGTACATGCTGATTTTTTCTTTTCCTTCATTTAAGGGCACTTTGCCTTTAAGTGGGAGGTTGTTGGGGTAAAGGCATTATGCCCACCCTTATAGTGTGTACAAGCCCATAAGTTATAGTACATAGTACACTTAGTACTTTTAATGTACTAAGTGCACTATGTGTACTAGTGCAATATACATGTGTGATAGGGGAGTCACACACTCATATCATGAGTTGACTTATCCCCACAACTCTCTCTCTCTCTCTCTCCCTTGCTTCTCTGTGTATGTCCCACACATGAATCTCTAACCTAACCCTAAATCTCTCCCACTCATCCTCCTCATAACCCTTGGCCACCTCAGCCTTTGTGCCCCAAGCGAGAGTGGCTCATGTAATGATCTGGGTCGCGGCCTTGTCCATAGTGAAGATGTGGAAAATCTGCCACCAAATCTGCTGAGCCTTCGGGCATTCCTAAAGACAGTGTCAGTGAGACTCCTGAGGGTGACCGCACCTGAGGCAAGCTATTGGCCGACCTCCTATTGCTAGCCAAGTGTTGACCGCCGTGCTCCTTTGTGCCATCCGCCAAAGAAAGAGGGTGATCTTTCTAGGCCGAAAACTGTCCCAAAGCCTCTTCCAAAAATCTAAGAGGAAACGTTGTGAGAGGCCCTGTGACTACCAATGAGCTGTTGTTGCCGGGGTGCCATCAAGCTCGGGCATTTGGATCCCGCGGCCTAGCTGCTCTGTGTATGCAAAGAAGGGGGCATCCACAGACTCCTCCCGATCAGCGGGGTCATGCCAAGTCCACTCGCCTGGGTCCCACTACAGATGCGTGAGAGGTCGGCACTCGCATATCCACTGTCTCTAGAATCTCTCCCTGGCCACTTTGGCCGGTGATGGGTCTATATGCCACTTCCGTGCCTGAAAACCAATCACCCTCACCCTCTGCAAGGTGCATCCACTGAAATCCTCTAAGGGAAGTCTAGATCGCTCTAGTCTGCCATGTGATCCAATAGAGAAGGTGAGTAGGTCACTGTCCTCATGTGCACCGCGGGGACAGCCATGAGAATATCATGTTTGGTAGCCAGAATGGGGGAGTCGCCTGCACCTCCGGGAGTAACTACTTGTGTGCAATCCAATCTCCAAGGGACCTGGTTGGTCCTAGCTCAATGCACCCCATGAAACATGCGGTCAAGCCCCCAACATGTGGCCACTAGGTAAATGAATCACGGGGTGCCAGATCAGTGGCTGCCGAAGCTGCTCCTCAGAGGCTGTCGGAGCCATCTGCTTCTAAGGTGATCCCAAGCTCAAAGTAGGCTGGCTACAAATCTGTCCTCAAAAGCTGGACTAAAGCCGTGGGTCCGCATCTCTGTGAAGATCCATCCAAGGCTTTGCAGCCAAGGGCCCCCTAGACTCGGGGTGCGGGCTGAAATCTGGGCCAAGAGAAAGTCCTTCCAAGGCTCATCGCTAGGTAGGAGTCCTCTAACGATCAGTTTGCCCAAAAGGGCATGGCTTTGAATAGCAGGGTCAATGAGGCTTAGCCCCCCTCTGCGACGTGGCTGAATAATCACTCTCTATGCCACCTTGGCCTTGGTAGGCCTCCCGTCCACTGCCGGCCCATAAGAAGTCCCGGATCAATCTCTGAATCTGAACAATACATGCTCGAGAGAAGGCCCAGCACGAAGTGATATACCGCATGGTGGCAAGAAGAACCTGATTCGCCACCACCACTCTACCCGCAAGGGAGAGTCTCGCAGAACTCCAGTATAAAAGCTTCTTCTGAATACTTAGAAGAAGAGGGGCGAGATGTTGTTCCGGAGAGATATCAATGCCAACCTGGCATCCGAGATAGCGAACTAGAGTGCCCTGCGGGATCCAGTGGAAAGGCTCAACTGGGTGCCAAGTCGGGCTGGGTGCGGAGCCTACGCAAAAACTGTTGGTCATGACTACTCCCGGCTAGTTCAGGTGTGAACATAGCTTACTCACGGGCACTTTTTCCTTGTGACTGGACACAGGTTTTTTCCCCGTGTGAACACACTTATGTGTGTTGGGCACTTTGCCCTAGGCTACTTTATGTACTCACATTGTACTTTTATATTATTATTGAGTACATCTTTTCCAGCACTCTTGAGCTTCACTAGTTCTTCTCTCTCTTGCACTTGTGTGTGTGTGTGTGTGTGTCTGTGTGCAGGCTTCTTCCCCCATACCCAACATTTGTTCAGAGCAAGTTGTTGCTAGGGTTAGGGTTACCCCTATTGCCCTTGAGCTTCTCCTTTTGCTTGAGCCTATTGCACACATCCTGCATTAGGGTTTTGTTGTAGTAGGGTTAGGGTTTCCCCTACTGTCCTCTGCATCAGACCTCAGCTTCCCTGTCGCCGCCGACCGTACACCTCTGTTGTGCGCTGCCGCCGCCTCTGCTTTCGCCCTCAATCACGTTGCCATTGTGCGCTGCCCCATAGCCATGGCTGTCATCTTCAAGCCCCCATAGCTTCTTTCCAAGGTTGTTAGAGGCGTCAGAGGTGTTTGGTACAGGCGGATATGGTACGCACCTCGAAAGACTCGTATTTATTAGGGACGTGTTAGAGGCGTCTGTTTTATATATATATATATATATATATATATATATATAGAGAGAGAGAGAGAGAGAGAGAGAGAGAGAGAGAGAGAGAGAGAGGGTGTCCCCTAGGTGTGTATGAGAGAGGGAGAGAGAGTGTGAGAGACTGAGAGTGTGTGTGAGAGGGGCTGCCTTGAGCAAGGTTTAAGCCTTAAGGCAGGGAGAGAGAGTGTGTATGAGAGAGGGAGAGACTCGAGAAAGAGTGTGTGTGAGTCGAGAGCTTAGAGGGGCCCTTATAGCCCCCTGTCTAGAGACTCAAATGGACGAAAACGGGAAGAAACATGCAAATCCCAAACGGCCAGAATTCAGAAACGGTTTTATAAAAAAAAAATCAACTTTGCCTAGACGCCTCGAACGAAGCCTCGAACGCCTCAGAAGACTCGTACGCCTCGAACGCCTCTAACGGTTAGAGGCACGCCTCGTAACAACTATGCTTCTTTCCCTCTTCCACACAACGGGCTGTTGCCCAACATTCACGCCCATGGGCAGATCTGAAAGAGGTGCTGCAAGGTTGAAAAATTTGTCCATGTGGGTCTTGTAGACCTGGCAAAGACCCACAAACGATCTGATTTCTTGAGCAGCCTTGGATACATCCCAATCCAATATAGGTTGTACCTTGTCGGGGTCCAACTCACTGATCACGTATCCCAGATCATGGACCTCTAAGAGGCCAAATGTGCTCTTTTTCTTATTAATGTAGAGCTCACTGTCTCGCAAAAGTTGCAAGACCTTCTCCACATCCGGCTCATGCTACTCTCCAGTGGGGCAGAAAAGATTAGTATATCATCTAAGAAGATGGATACACACTTCCCAATTAGCTCAATAAATACCCGAGACATCATCTTATTGAACGTCATTGGTGCATTGGTGAGACCAAATGGCATCACTACAAACTCGTAATGGGCAAGCTCGGTCCCGAAAGCCATCTTTGGAATGTCGGTTGTAAAAATGCGGACCTAGTGATAGCCACTCTTGAGGCCTATTTTTGAAAAAAATTTAGAATCATTAAGATGCTCCAGAATGTTCTCTATTCTCAGCATTTGGAACTTATTCTTGATTGTTTGCCCTGTAATCCACACATAAACGCGTAGTCTTATCTTTCTTTTGCACGAATAAGATGGATGCAATGAACGGCGAGGATGATGGGCTCATAAATCCAACCCAGAGTAACTAAGATAATTGTTGTTTGAGTTTGACCCCCAATGCCTTGAAAGGCGATGGAGGAACTTATTGGGTGGCTGTGTCCCGGGGACCAACTCAATGCAATGATCCTCGGGACGAATGGGTGGGAGGTGGTCCCTCAACACGATGTCTTGGAACTTTAGAAGGAGACCTACCAACTTCTTTTCTAAGGGTGTTGCTCATTGAACAACAAACTCTTGGGGACAGACATAAATCAACGCACACTCAGCTCCTTTTCTAAGAGCTCTCTGGGCCTGGACATGTGAAATGAGAGGGGTTCCTTGAATGCTCCTATCCCCACAAATTATGACGGGCTCAGGTAAACCGTCAACAGTTGTGAAGGTGTCCTGCCACCAATCAAGAATGGGTGCATGCTCTCGGAACCACTGGATGCCAAGATTCATGTCACACCCCAGAAGTGGTAAAACAATGAAATCTCGCTTGCATGAGGACTTATGAACACTAAACTCAAACTGTTGAGCTTTATGAGTGACGTGTGTGCAAAGACCAGGTGTGTACAGTGTACCCATCCACGACTAAATTATGAGACACTAATGTACAGCTCATCTTCGTAGCCAACTGCAGAGAGATGGCATCCTCAGAGCTGCCCATGTCGAATAGGACAATGAACCGCTGTCTCTTTGTTGTGCCATAAGCACAGATAAGAGCTTTTGTCTGCCCTTCAGCCTTGCCCTCTTGCTTATCCTCAAATATCACTAGTATACTAGATTTAAAGAGTGTAATAGATGTGCGGCATTCGTGTTTGACATTAGAGGGGTGGGTGTAGCTTCAGCAGCGGCCACCATAGAGGAGGATGCTTTGCTGGCTTTCTCAGCCTGCCGCTTCACAACCAAAAGCTTTGATACTAGTGTAACATGCAACTCGTATGATCGTGTAACGTACAGCAAGACCTTCTTTATACCTTTATGTTATAGTGAGCATGAAGCAATCCACTTTTATCTATACTCACAAGAGTTAGAGTTGAAGAGAGAGAGTATGCAGAGATGACACCAGATTGGGTCCCAATCTACCTACTGAAGGGCCCCCTCCCACAAGCAGGAGTATTTTATTTGCTTTATTACTTTGGAGAACTTCTGTTACAATGTAGAAAACTTACTGAGAATGATTGATGAAGAATGCCAAACGCAAGGACGATGTAGACCTAACGTTTGTTGAACCATCAAACGAGTTAAAGACAAATTTGAAGCCACTTTGGAGAGACTTATACACCCCGATCTGCTAAGGGAGATGCACTACTGGAGGCTGAATGCTGAAACAAGCTTTGGGCTGCCTTGGGACTAAAGCACTAAGGTGCTTGGGCTGAGAATGATGTATGCACAAGACAGAAGTTTCAAGCACACATTCTTATGCACTAATCTATGACTGAATTAGATGAAGAATGAGATGATTTTAGACAATGGCTGAGGGCTGCTTATATATGAATTTTGCTGCTGGTTGGTCCAAACAACCTGCTGTCGGCCAGGACAGATTGCTCACGACTTGATGAAAATCAGCATTAAATGCTGTCCGAATTTCGCACGTGTGAGGCACCTGCTCAATGCTGGCCAACTCCTGTCCAGACCAGCCAATTGGCCATCCAGTACTTGAAAGGTTGCTGATGTAAATGTTCTCAAGTGCATCGTGAGCTCAACTGAGCTCTCTCTCCCCCCCCCCCCCCCCCTTCACGTATCTGCACCCCCCCTCTCTGCGTGTTTCTGCGCCGCCCCCCCCCTCTTTCGCCCCTCTTCTGCCCTTCGCACCTGCCGCGCTTCCCTGCCTGCCTCCCCTCTCCCCTTCACGTTTCCTGAGCCTCCCGCCCCTGTCTTCCCTCTCCTTCGCCCCTCTTGCCTGCCCAGCCTGCTCCTCCTCTCCTGCCTCCCCAACCCCCACCCCCCCCCCCCCCCCGCCCCCGCCCCCCGCCTTCCGTCCTCCATGTTAGCTTTCCTCCTTCCTTCCTTTTTCCCCTCCCTCGCAGGTTGAGTTATCAATTTCTTCGGGGGTTTTACTCTCATTTCGACAAGTTTCGGCCTATTGTGGTGTTCACTCTCAAGAGGACTCCATGGCAGCCACTCCGTCATCCCCGACTGAGGCCGCCGTTGCTTGCATTTCCTTTTCCAAAGCAGATCTTCAGATTCTCGCCACGACTATTGCCACATTAGAGCCCTCCACCCTAGTTTGCAAAATTGTTGGTAGCCGCCCTACGTGCAGACAGCTCAAAGATCTATTCCAGGCGAGGCTCATTGGTGAGCCTACAAAGATCACAGATATTCACCCTCCCTCTGGGGCGTGGATACTACAAGGTGGAATTTGACTCACCAACGGCGTCAGACTGAGTCATGCAGCTGAGCCCCCTTTCATTGCGTGCGGCACATGCCTTCTTTGCGCGGTGGCAGCACGGCTTCGATCCTGCGTCTGACCCTCTTGCTGGCATGTCGAGCTTATCTCTCACAGCAACACCCCTCTCTAGCCTCTCCGCCCCTCCCTCACCGCCTCCCCCGCCTCCTCCCCTTCCTCCTCCATCCTCGACACCGAATCTACCCACAACAGTTCACTCTGCCCCGTCCTCCTCATCCGCCCCCCCCCCCCCCAACAAAATCTGCCTCTCCAGAGCACTCATGTCACCCCCCAGCGGCCCTCGACCACCTTTCTGAGGGGCGCACCCGCTGATGCAGGAAGATCCTTCAAGGCAGGAGTCACACTTTCTGGGCTCCATCCTTCGGCCCCTCAGGGAGACTTGGAGGTGGCACGGCCACAGTCTCAGGAGCAGAGTATTTGGTCTGGGCGGAGATTATTCTAGTACTCAAGGGACACGACCCTTGGCATCTTCGAGAGTTTGGGGTAGTCCTGGGAGCCTTAGCTTCTCGAGATTGGATAGGAGGAGCACCGGCCCCAGCCTCTCCAGACTAGACAGGTTTTATGTTGATGAATGGGCTTGCAACCATGGGGGCATGATCGGTATCCTGGCAGGCACTATTTTTTCAAATCACGCCCTGGTTATTCTGTCCTTAGAGAACCCAAGGAGGCATGACACGCATGCGAGCTCTAGGATTCCGGACAGCCTCATTCAGGACCCTGAGATATGTAGCAGTACACAGTAGATATGGCAGGATTGGACTTTTATCTCAGGCTCTGTTGTGTGCACATTGGATGTGGGCCTAGGGGAGACTAGCAGTTTCTTGCAGGAGGCAGCCCAGAGCCAATTTGAGGGAATCCGGGAGCAGGAGAGGAGTCTGAGGAGTAGTCTAGCCTCTTTACATCAGTTTTAAAAGAGATCCCCCAATAGCCAGTGGATTGAGAGTCAGCTAGCTGCCGCCCGCACGAAGATTAGATCCATTGAGGAGAGCATGGTGGAGTTCAAGTATCATGCCAGAGCTTCATTTTGGACTCAGGCCAGTGACAGAGTCACAGGGAATTTCTTTGAGATAGCTGGCCCCCACAAGAGGAGAGACGGCATTCACAAGTTGTGTGGCGAGGATGGAGCTATTGTTTCAAATCCCCCCCTTGTGTGAGCCATCGCCGGACTTTTTTCGATCTCTCCTCACTGGGGCCCCATTATCTCCACAGGTAGTAGACGCGCGCAAGAGGGTCTAGCGGCGCACGAGGGAGGTGGTTCCCCCTTCTCTTCGATCCTTCTTATTGACACCATTCACTGCTTAGGAGTTGGCGGAGGCATTGACGGCACTTCCCAAGGACAAATGCCCAGGGGCGGACGGGCTTCCAGTCTCTTTCTTTATTTGTCATTGGGATCTCATGGAAGGCGGCCTTCGAGCTACCTTCAATGAGATTATGATCACAGGTGCCATGCCAGAGAAGCTCTTAGAGGGCTTGATTCACTTGATTCCCAAGGAGGGTGGTGACCAATTGGAGATCCGGCAATGGAGACCCATCAGGGACCGCCTATAAGATCTTGGCCAAGGCCGTCGGCGGCAGGAGACTTGAGCCTTTTCTCCCAGACTTGATCCATGACACTCAGACTGGTTTTGTTCAGGATAGGAGCATTCTAGACAACATCTTTACCTTTTGGGAGGAAAGCCTATGATAGGGTGGATTGGAGCTTTCTAGAGAGCCGGAGTGGATTCCCTGTGGAGTGGATTCGTGGGGTTTCAAGACTTTACTCGGCCTCGCACAGCCAGGTCCTCATTCAAGGAGTCTGCGGCGACAGAATTCCCCTTTCCCGCTCGATTCGGCAAGGCTGTCATTTGGCACCTTACCTCTTCCTATTCGTCGCCGAGGCCATGAGTAGCTTTCTCTCTGCCCAGCAGACCGGGCTCCAGGGATTGCGTCTCCCCCTCCGCACGCAAGAGGAGTTGCTTGATTCAGAGTTTGTAGATGACCCAGAGACCTTCCTTATAGGAGATGTGGGGAATCTCCAGAGATTCGCAGAGGCGATCAA
This sequence comes from Cibotium barometz, assembly GCF_041138505.1. Taxonomy (NCBI): domain Eukaryota; kingdom Viridiplantae; phylum Streptophyta; class Polypodiopsida; order Cyatheales; family Cibotiaceae; genus Cibotium; species Cibotium barometz. The sequence goes on along the minus strand of NC_141097.1, from coordinate 15,319,496 downwards.
GGTTTTTTGCTGCGCATCAGGAGCACGGATCAACTCGCACAAGTTGTGTGGTTGTTGTTGGGTATGGGGGAAGATGCCTGCAGACAGACACACACACAAGTGCAAGAGAGAAGAACTAGTGAAGCTCAAGACTGCTGGAAAAGATGTACTCAATAAACGGGGACAGGGTGTAGCAGACTACCCTAGAAGAGGCTGTAAGCTCAAAGCTTTGCGGAAAGCTTCAAACTTTTCCCTCGAAAGAGACTGTGTAAACCCATCTGCTATATTGGCATGTGTAGACACATAAGCCAAGTCAATCTCTCCTACGTGGAGCCTTTCCCTGACATAATGATAGTGAACCTCAATATGCTTTCTGCTGTGGGCATGAAATACTGGGTTTCGTGCAACTGCCAAAGCACTCTGACTGTCAGTGTAAATGGTGGTAGGGGATTGCTGTCCAACACCAAGATTGGCTAGAAGGCGTCGTAGCCAGACACATTCCACGGTAGTTGTAAAGGCTACCCTGTATTCAGCTTCACAACTAGAAGTGGCCATTGTAGGCTACTTCTTACTGAGCCATGAGTTGCGTGAGTCACCAAGAAGAAAACAGTTACCACTGGTTGACACTCGCGTGTCATAAGCAACCTGCCCAATCACTGTCTGTAAATGCAAGCAAGCATAGTGTAGAGGAACTGTCATAAAACAAGGCAAAGTTTGCGGTGCCTTTAAGATAGCGAAAGGCACGCTTGCACGCTTGCCAATGCATAGTGCTCGGACATTGCATGAATCTGCTCAACTGAGAAACAGCATACTGTATGTCCAAACAAGTAGATCAGAAATAGATAAGGCATCCCACAGCTTGCTGATAAGTGGCAACATCAAAAGGCTCACCAACATGCTCAAGTGACAGTTTTAGACCTGGTTCGATAGGAGTAGAAACAGGTTTACAATCTGTCATGTGAAAATGCTCAAGGAGCTGCTCAACATATCTGCACTGAGATAACATGATACCCCCCTCAAAAGGTATAAACTGTATGCCCAAATAGTAATGTAAATGTCCCATGTCTGTGACATCAAAGGCATGCTGCAAATCAGCTTTAAAAGCTGAAATATCACCCTCTTCAGGGCCAGTGAGACGGGCATGTCATCCACATAAAGAATAAGGATGAGAACATTGTTCCCAATGTGGCGTACATAAAGTGTACTCTCAGCTGAACTATTCTGAAACCCTTTGGCAGTCAAGTATGCATGAATTTTGTGGTAACAAGCACGAGGGGCCTATTTAAGACCATACAGTGCTTTATGTAAACGGCATACTTTACTTTCTGCACCTTTTTGAACAAAGCCAGGAGGCTCAGAGACACAAACTTCCTCTTGCAAATCGCCATTCAAAAAAACAGTTTTGACATCCAACTGATGTACATGCCATTGCTTGTGGGCAACCAATGCAATAACAGTACGTATGGTAGTCATACGTGAAGTGGGAGCAAAGGTCTCCTCATAGTCAATGCCCTCACGTTGGGTATACTCTTTGGCGACCAAGCGAGCCTTATGGCGATCAACTGAACCATCAGGCTTACGCTTAAGCTTGAAAACCCATTTTGTGCCAATAGCACGCTCGTCGCCTGGGGGCAAGTCACATAACTCCCAAGTACCGTTTTTGTCAATGGAGTCCAACTCCAAACGCATGGCTGCCACCCCATGGCCATCCTCCAATGCATCAACATGAGAAATGGGTTCCTCATTACAAGCGGTGGCAACAAGAGCTGTATCCACATAATGTGAAGATGCATGGCGAGAAGCAGCACATGTACGACCTGGCATAAATGTAGACTAGCCATCTAGGAACAGTCTTTGACTTCCTAGTATCTGCATCTTCCTCTGCCAATGCATCACCCAAGGTATCCTAATCAATCTGAGGCATTTCAGGATCAATTTGGGGCAAGTTCAGCTGCTGATTTTGCTGGTTTTCAGCAGGCATAGGTGGCTGTAAATGAGCTGAAACCGGCTCTACATTGTCCACATTTGAATTGAATAAAGGCAACAAAGTATCAAACACATGTTCCGGCCCAATAGACGGCTGTTTGGTACATGAGACAAGTGGTTGAGATGCATATTCATCAAAGATAACATCTCTTGACACAATGATCTTGCTTGTATTAGGCACATAGAGTCTGTATCCTTTACTCTCACTACTATAACCAATGAAAATGCATTTGATTGCCTTCGCATCAAGCTTATGTCTTTGTTGTGTGGGCACATGCATATATGCCAAACACCCAAAGACTCTCATATGAGTCACCACTGGAATGCTGCCATTCCATGCCTCATAGGCAATCATAGATTTCAAGGCTTTAATGGGGCAACGGTTAAGCACATAATTGGCACACATAACCGCCTCAAGCCAAAACTTACTGGGCAGATCCTTGCTTTTGAGCATGCAACGTGCCATCTCCATAAGTGTACGATTACGTCTCTCTGCAACTCCATTTCGCTGAGTATAGGGGGTAGTACACTGATGAGAAATACCATGTAACTGCATGTAAGCTGTGAACTCATTTGACAAATATCCCCCCCCCCTCGATCTGTACGCAATGTGACAAGCTTGTGTCCACAAGCATTTTCAGCCATGGAACGGAAGTCTCTGAAAGCTGCAAAGGCACCTGACTTTTCTTTAAACCATACACCTAACAAAACCGAGTGTAGTCATCAATGAACGTGATGAAGTACAAGTGTCCTCCAAAAGATGGAGCCCTCATGGGGCCACAAAGATCACTATGAACGAGCTGTAATGGTCGGACAGCCCTCATAGCACCATCTTTAGGAAAGGAATTCTTGTGCATCTTTCCAAGGATGCATCCCTCACATACATTCTTGAAGGAAACCTGCATAGGAGGAAGCTCATGCACCATACCTTGCTTCTGCAAGCATACAAGAGATGAGAAGTTCAAGTGACCAAACCGAGCATGCCATAACTCAGTGTCACTCAACACACGGGTGGTGGATGCAAGCATAGCATCATGAGAATAAGTACTCCTGTCATACATATCGAGCTTATACAAGCCACTGCATAATGTCCCAGAAAGCATAAGAGAAGCTGAATCTCTGCTGTCATACACTAAGAAACAATGGTCAGAACACTGAACCTTAAACCTTGATAAACAAAAATGAGATTCTTCTTAATGCCTGGTACATATAAAGTGTGACAAAGAGTAAAGCTATCCCCATTACATGCTGTTAGCTCCACATTGCCAATGCCTTTAATGGAGTAAGAGGCATCATTGGCACACATAACTATGTCACCTGGAGGTGAATCCTGCAAATTGGCAAATAGATCTCTGTAAGAAGTGATGTGCTTAGAAGCACCAATGTCAAAGTACCAATCTCCAGCTGAGATACACATACAGGAAGCAGGCAAATTGCATGTTAGCACTAATGCATATCCCTCATGAGTCTTTAGTGTCCACAATAGCAGCCAAACCTTGCTGCTTCTTTTTCTTTTCACTCTCAATGCGCTTCCTACATTCCTCAATAAGATGACCAGGTTTTCTGCAATAGTTGCATCTCTTCTTTTTCTTGTTGTCACCCTCTTTAGACGAGGTAGAATCTGAATGGGCATGTGGTTTGCCCTTAGGTTTACCACTGGATGCAGCCCCAGATTTACCTTTGTTTCGATCAAAGGCACCAAATGCCTGATCAATAGAAAGCATAGTGATCCTATTAGAACGAGACTGCTTCTCCTGCAATAAGAGAGTCCCCAACTCATCAAAGGTATACAAATTTGGATTACCCTTCATGAGTAGACGAAGAGTAGTAGCAAAACCCTGATGGATTCTGGCAAACCCTGAAGCATTGTAGATACAAGTAAACCATCTGGAATGACCTCATCAATGTTGATGAGCTACTCTCGCAAATCCTTGATGCGGATAAGAAACTTGTCCATTGAATCACCCTCATCCATATGCTCAGACTCAATCTTCTTACGAAGATAGGCAACACAGGCCTCATTTGGTTGCGAACCTGATACAAAGAAGCAAGTACATCCCATGCACCCTTAGAAGAAGTGCATGAACGATGTGTGTTATAACCTGCCTTCTGCATGAAAGGGCAATCAAAGCATGTGCCTGAGTATCCTTGGCATCCCATCTGAGCTGTTTTGGAGTGGGTGGCAAAGGTGCAAAAGATGTAGCACCACCTGAAGATACATCATCACCTGCATCAATGGTTCCTGAAGTACTTGCTCCTCGTGCAGGCGCAATGTACCTGACATCAGCTCCTAATACATAAACCCACAAATTCTTTGCAACAAGTACATGTTTCATCATGTATGCCCACATAGGATAGTTGGTGCCATCCAACTTATCCTCAACGGAAAGCATTCCAAATAAATCACTAGTGTTCCCAAACATGGCTGTCACAAGTGTGTACAAACAAGTAGTAATGCTATAACCAATCATGGCCGCTTGGAAGAGCTACCTTTGCAAACTGAGTGGACTACATGGATTGGCCTATCCCAGACCCCTCAGTAATGGAGTCAGCAAAGAGAAAGCTCTTCAAGGATGTGCAATGCTCCCTACAAGAGAGCATTCCAACTCGTGTAGTAAAAATTATTGTTTACCTACCAATTACTGTGTTTGTGAAACTTTTTAGCTTATTTCAGGTGAAGATAACGAGAACCATGCTTGTCTGCAAAGATTTGGACACATTCCTCTTAGCAAGACTTCTTGATGAGAGATGGCCGAGTAAAGTTTTTGACGATATCCATTGTAACTTTGCACTGGAGTTACGAAGTACATGATTGCAACTCAAACTTTTATCTCGTCCTTCTGGTATAGCAGGTCACGTTACATCAATGGAGAGTTGGTACCACATCCAAAAATTTGGGGAAAATGCCCCAATGTCAATTGAATCTGCCTGCACATGTCTATAAAGGACCTGCAAATGGTGTCAATTTTTGTAAAATCCCCAAATTCTAGTGCAATTACGCACCGAATCAGGTAAAATCAGTGGCAATGTATGTCAATTTTGCAATTTTGAGCTCAAGGATAAAAAGCCCCAAAATTAATGCAGCCAATTTGCTAATAGTTTTTAGCAATTTCTGAAATTTTTAAAAGAAATTAAAAAAATCGCAAACTGGTTATACTGTTGGCACAGTTTGAGGAGACGATTGAAGCCAAGATTCATAGGCGCCTCTGTTAGGTACAGTCGGGCAGCTGGGGCGGCTCTGTTGCAAGCGGCGCAGAACCGTGCAGGCGACGCAAGACAGGCATAAAGACGGCGGCGAACGCAGATCTGAAGGCGGCGAACGCAAATCTGAAGGCGGCGAACAGCGATCTGAGGGCGGCGATGGCAAATCTGAAGGCGGTGAACAGCAATGGCGATGGATCTGGATCTGACGTACATGACTCAAATGACGTGATAGTTGCTTGATTTCTTCAGAACCAAGGATTATCCAAAAGACATTCTAACCTCAAGCAAAGACCAAAAGATGAAGTGATAGGTGCCGGTTTTGAAGGGGATGCAATCCCAATGCAATAAAGAAATCCCTCTTTGTACTTGCTTTTTCCTCAGGAGAGGAGAGAGAAGAAAGGTTCTCATGTTGATCCTCTTTCCAGAGAGAGAATTGCTTTGGACTTGCTTTTTCCTGAAGAGAGGAGAGAGAAGAAAGGCGCTCGTGTTGATCCTCTTTCCAGATGGAGAATTGAAAATTTTAGTGGAGTATGTGATCACTTCCCCGAGAGAGCAAAAGAATCGTTGTGGTGTGAATTTGAGTCAGTGAGAAGAGATTATGCAGCAAGTACATAGCAGCTCTTCAAGGGTCTTGTTTGTTTCATTGTAGGGTTAAATAGGGGTGTCCATTATTACCTTGGCTCTTGTGTTTAATCTGGGTGAGGCGGTCGATTACAGTGCTTGTAGGATTGCTTGTTTGCTGCACAAATATTGCCCAATATTGCTGCACATGGATGTTTGTCTTAGTTTGTTTAGATTTGAGATTAAGTGAAATAGAATGTGCCCCTCTTATTTTGATTACATTGAAGTTATGATGCAGGTTGCAATCTTATGTAACCATCAAAGGTCTGTCTCCAAGTCGCATGGAGCACAGATGGAAAAGTTGGAAGGCAAAATGACAGAGCTGGAAGTATTCTCTTTTCCCTCCTAATGTGAATAATGGAATAGTTTCTATGCAGACATTTGAAGGGTCAGGCATAGGCCATTTTTCGGATGATAAACCAGGGCTTTGAAACTGTTTTGTCCATGTTTGTAACTAGGAACTACTTAATGAGCTGCGCATAGACCTGGATAGGGCAAAAAGGGGCAAGCCGCCTCTTAAGGATGCAGACGGAAAGCCGAAACGGAATCAAAATCCTGAAGCGTATGCTATGTGACATTACTTTCTTTGATTAACTTGCCATGGGTCTACTTGTAATGCAATATGGTCCCCTGCTGTTAATGGCCAGGTTGGAGAAAAAGATTACACAAACAGAGCAGAAGATAGACAAAATGAAGTTGGACATGAGGATCAAGGATGATCTCAAAACCGTAGCTCTCGGGACATCAAAGATTAACTACATGGATCCTCGGATTACAGTAGCTTGGTGCAAAAGGCACGAAGTTCCTATTGAAAAGGTCAGCTTCAACACTCTAATTGCATTTTCTCATTGACAATCACTCTAATTTCATTTTTTTGTCATGGATAACCACTCTATATGCATTTTTTTCCAGGGATAATAACTCCAATCACATCTAATCACTTTTGCTCTCATGGTTAATCACTTTAATTGCATTTTTTTCCCATGGACAGAGTCCAATTCCATTATTTTCCCATGGATAATCACTCTAATTGCATGTTTTCTCATGGCTAACCCCATTTTTCAACATGGATAATATCTTTAGTTACCATTTTCCTCGTGCTGCTATTTTTCACGGATAATCACCCCTGTAGCAAGTAGGTTAGCTCTCTTCATGTGGCTTTTAAACTAAAGGGAGGCATCTCTACATAAGCATTTACATGATTTCGTGGCTTTCACAGATTTTTAACAAATCTCTCCTGGCAAAGTTTGCATGGGCAATGGATGTGGACATGAATTACCGCTTCTAGGGCATCTTGCCATGCAGTTTTCGGGCTAGGTTACGGTTGTTTGATGTGTAACTGATTTGGTGCACTGTGTGAAACGGGCACTAGGTGAGCTGTAGGGAACCAAAGTGGCATCCTCTGTGTGAAGCAGGCAATAGGTGAGCAGTTGGGAACCACAGTGGCATTCTCTTCCAAATGGTTTTGCAGCAGTATGTCATTTAGTTGGGCAGAAGGAAGTTGATAATGGTTAGCATGGTGTGGTGGTTACTGGAGTTACCTGGAGGCATGTAGACACTCTTTCACACTTGGCTACACCCATGGGCGGGGCACGGTGTAGTTTGTGGCCTAGCAGCTAACCTTCAAGAAATAATTGCTGAAACAAGCTGGGTGCCTTGTATTTGTAAAGCCTTTGCTTCACCCAAAAATGGCAGTAATTTTTTAAATGAGAAAGTACCCAACATTCATAATCAACGGTTTTACGAGGATCGGCAGGCGGACAGTTTTTTAATGAAAGGAGGTTGGAGAGGGATATTTAACACCCATGTGTCCTCATTGTTATTCCTTTTTACTCTCTGCACAAGATATGAGTTCATTTCAGCATGATTGGGATTTCTTGTCAGTAGGGCTTTTGTATGAGTCCTTGTGGAGCCCATCTTTGTGGGGGCCTAATATCTGCTGCTACCACAGCAGACATGGGGTAATGTGTGTGCTCTGAATGAAGATGGCTCACAAGTATCCACTTACAAGAAATTAGGTCTAGTGGAATCATCATAATTTTTTGTTTAGATCATTGGAGTTGAATGTAGACAAATGGTGTGTACTGTGAATAATTTTCTGGGTGCCACACGTTTCAAAGCTGTCTCCAAACTCTCTGCCCTCAATAGGACGGGCTGCTCAACCATGGTTGCTCCTCATAACGAGGGGACTTCCATGTACATATGCATGACTGAAGGGTATTTTCAATCAAGAAGTCTTGTTAGCATATGAAATCCTTTGTAAGTTTTTTTTTTTTTGGGGGTAATTTTTGAGTGCACATGCATTTCTTCCGAGCTGCATGTGCCAAGATAATCCAAGGAGAGACTTAGGCAGAGTAGGTAAGAATAGACCATTGCGGCTCATTTTTAACAATTGGAATACTAAATTTAATATATAAAAGTGAATCCTTAATTACCATATCGGAGAATTTGGAAAAATCCTAAGACTTTGGAAATTTTCTTTTCAATCCACTTTTTGGTATCTTAAGCATACAAACTCAAAAGTTGTCAGAGAATAATGTGCATTTAGAACCTACAAAAGCTTAAAAAGGTTCCCCATGGTCTCTTTTTTATAATCTTGTAAAATGAGAATTGAAATTTTTTCAAATTCTCTAATATGGTGTTCTTATGTTAAGCAACAGAAATAAGACATAAAAAGGAACATATATATACAAACAAATATGAGCAAGAGTTATGCAAAAAACGAAACCAATATTATAGACCTAATTTGCCATGATAATGATAGCCTTAGTGTGGAAGATGCAGAAACTAAAATGTCAATTCTTGGACCGAAATCAGCTTTATGATGATGTGGTTTAGTATTGATCTCTTGACTCGTGTTAGAGTGGAGGGTCCAATAAGTGGACAGTCACCTTGGTAGAACAAAGATAACTTGTAGTTTTAGTGTCAAAGGTCCAATCCATGTGTAAGTTTGTTGATGTGGGACTAAATTCGTAAATTTTTGTACTTTTAAGAAAATTGTACAAATTTAAAATGCTAAACAATTTTATTGGGTTATAGTAAACTTATAAAATACTACGGTTAAATGCATAATCAAAGTTTGTTTAAAAAAAAGTCTCATATGCTCTTTACTCCCAAGTAAACCAGGTCTTGTCTAACCACCATCAATATTATTATAATTCTAGTCAAGTGAAGAGCTTCCCTTAGTCTTGTCAAAAGATTTGTTGTTGGGTCTTGTCTTCGACGAGCAAATTGTAACTTGTGTGGGTGTGCTAGCTTGTTTGGCTGTTGCATCTTCACTCTGTTTGTCACACCTGAATGCTCCTTTACAGAAGGGGTGAAGGGAGAGCTCTCAATGTCTAGATAGAGGTAAAAAGTGACGATTCTTCATAGTAGTTCTCTGTCACAAAAGGTGAGGAAAGAAGCAACTAATGAAAGAGTAAAACTTACAATCGAGCCTATTCAAAAAAGCTTTCATCTAGTATGTAAGAACCCAATAGCATGCAAGTAAGCAAGAAGAGGGAAGGAGAGCTCACAAGAAAACTATTGCAAGGGAAATGATGGTGTATTGCTTATTGTAAAAAAATGACATATTCAAATGACTAGTGTTCACACAAGGTTGATTAATCTTAAAAATGAGACGGTCTCTATTATTAATCTTAAGCAATTATGTATACGCAGTCTGTAGACATTCTCTATTTGACATTAAGTGCATAAAAGGTTGTTATATATGTTCCAATGTCGTCTTACAAAAGATAAGTGTTCGTTTAGGTAGATAAGATGGTAAAACGTCTTATTGTAGGTCAGGAGGGTGAAACCATGTTAACCAATGGAGTGGTTAATATATCTCCCCTCTTGATGGTGACTACTTCCTTGTGTCACCTAAGTAGGTAGTGAAGTTGCTATTGAGGTAGAAGGTGTGGATGGTTTAGGGTATGACATGAAGTTGGCGGCTGAGGTTAAGTGGTATAGTTTGGGATTGATCCACAAACCAAATGTGGGACAAAGTCATAAGAAACTTTAGGTATCCCTGATGGTAGATTGCCTGTCGAGACAGAGCGTGGAAAGTGATATAGATAATATAAAGGTTCTTCGTGCTAGGTCTCCGTTGGTTGTAGAAGTAGTGTGGACCCTTAAACATAAGGTAGTTGGTAGAAGTGGTATGTATCGTGTAATTGGTTGAATGAGTGCTAAGACCACAACGGAATCGTTTGCATGGGAAGGTAGCGGTCCAGATTTTCATGGCATGACATGAGGAGGATAGGATCCAATGTCACATCGTGATGCTTAGAGATTGGGATTCTTCATGGTGTACGTTGGCCAGAGTGACTTTTTGTTGCTGTTGAGTTGGAGTTGAAGTAAAGTTTACATGCATTGAAGCTCGTTTGGGGTCCCTACAAGGACGAGGGTTCTCTAAGCGATGGATTATACCATGGGTCAAGCTTGTGCCCGCCATGGTTCCTCCATCTAGATATGTACTTGGAGGGTTAGCGTTGATGAGTAAAGATGTAGATGCATGTGTGTGTGTGTGCCGTGAGATGTGAGAAGTGAAAAAAATTGTGATGCTTGTGAAGAAATATAAAGGTGACATATATGGACAGTGGGCGGGAGTGCCCGTGTTTATGCATTTCTTCAACAAAAGACTTTTTCTAACTCAACTTCTTTCTTTGACTCTTTTTGCTACTTTATTTGACATTTACTTGACATATCTTTTCTTGGGGAGTCAAGGTTATTACATTGGTTGAGTCATGATAGCGGACTTGCATATGATTGTGCTCACAATTACAATGGAGCTGGGTGGTCTCTATAGCTTGATGGATTTGGTGATGTCAAGCACTTGGGATAGAGATAGTGTGGATCAATGGGTGGTGTGGTCGAAGACGAGGCTATTGAAGATTCGTGTTGATTGTAGGAAGGTCCAGGCAATGGGTCGTACCATGAGTCAGGCTTGCGCTCGCCATGGTCTCCCTATCCAAAGATGTACCTGGACGACTATCAGTGGTGAGGCTTAAGACATGTTTATGAAAGAAGAGTGTCTATGTGTTTATAACATGTAGAGCCTGTGGATATATTGCATGCATAATTGAAAAAAAGGCACCCATGTAGAATCTTCTTTCGGTGAAAACCTTAACACTCTACTTTCTTCGATACTTTTTATTCATCTTTCTCTTACTCTTACACACGGTTTGAGATAGGGAATTGATTGTTGATGTGTAATGAGGCTGGTCGATAAGGCGAGTGTGAATGAGGTTGGTTATCCCCCTGAGAATGGAAGAATTTAGGACACCCAGTTTGGTAGGTATATTGGTAAACTACGAATGATGGGGGGGCTTTTCAGAGATGCCAAATGGATTCTTCTTCTTCTTGAGCCTACTGGACAGTGCCGACCTTGGGCATTTGGTGTTGCTTTGACCTTTTGGGCATCTCTACCTTGTTTGATTAGCATGAGTGTAGACAAGTTTGGTGCATTAGAGGGAGATGCATAGTGTGGTTGATTGAGTCTTCGTTGTGTGAGAAGAGCTCTGTTTGGGTGCATGGATCCGACGACTCCATGGAATGCAATTGGGATGCTCAATTAATTGGGCAAGATGGATGATTCTTTGGAGAGCATCTTAATGAAGTCCAAGCTTGCCATGCGTGGATGAAAGGCTAGTAGCCCTTGTGAGTGTGCAGACGTCGAAATTTTGATTCATGTGGAAAGAGGGTTGGATTGAGCAAGAACAAGACTCAATGAAGAAGACGAGACAAGACAATTAGATCAAAGGAAACCATGCAAAATGTTGGCATGGGGCATGGATGTTGTGTGCAAGAATGGGATCCGATGTTGAAGTGCCTTAATAAGGTGTGGTTCAAACCATTGGATGTGATCATTGTCGGCATGCATGGATGTGTGGATGGGTGTCAGATGGACCACAAGGTAGGAAGGACGGTTCAGTGCTATGTTCCTAAGTGCACTGGTAGAAGGATGTGAGTGAAGAGGGTTGAATGCTCACCAAAAATGTGCGAGGGTCTAGTGGTAATAAGTGGAAGTTGATTTGGGTTTCGTCTTAGTGGGATTTTCTTTTGGTCTTATGGGTTGTTTAGCAGTTAGTGGACTATTCGGGCCATGTACCTGCAAGAAAACCCAGCTGTACTAGCTTTACTCTCCATGTGGGAAGCACTCTACCCACTCAGTGGGGAGTCAAAATAAGGAGTAAATGAAGGGTGAAATGTTTACGGGTTGTCAGGAGGAGCGGGGACATTTGTGTTCCGTTGATTGACTCTTGTTGGAATGCGATAGTAGCTGGATGTGTTTTTCTTGTCGACGACTATTGTGCCTTGTTGTTGCTAGCATTGGTTTTGATGCACCGGTTGGGTTGTGTGGTGCCGACTTTGTATTGGTATGTCAGTGTCACGGTCTTCTTACCGGGGGGCTTGTAGCTTTGACGATGGCTTGCTTTGCGGGGGCTTTGTCGATCGTGCCAATGGCGGTTTTTTTGGTGCTTTGAGCGCCGATGGGATGGTGCTTGATCAGGTGCCTGGCGGACGTGTTGGTGCTTTGAAGTTGCTAGGTTGTTGTTGTGAAAAGCCACGGGTTCTTGATGTAGGAAAAGTCGAGGTTGGCTTGGTGTGGCCAACAATGTTGATGGAGAGGCCTGGGTGAGTTAATAGGTTGATGGAGAAGTCGTGGCCAGTGGCTCTTGTTGGGGTAGTGGTGAAGCCGTGCTTGCTCTCCCTCCCTCTCTCTCTCTCTCTCACACACACACACACATGCACATCCTTTGTTTTGTGATGAGAAATGAGCTAGACACCTAAGAAATGATCCAAGAGAGCGACTTTTAAGAAGTGAAGACATCTCGCTTCCACACACACACACACACACACACACACACACTCTCTCTCTCTCTCTCTCTCTCTCTCTCTCTCTCTCTCTCTCTCTCGTTTTTCTCTTGCTCTCGAGCTTCGTCCCTCATGCACACTTGATCACTTAACTCGAGAGACTTTAAGAGTGGGGCTCTCTCACACACCCCTACCAGAGACTCTCACACATGAACGAAGGAACTCACTTGCCCACCATAAGGGGGTAGTAGGGAAGGTGGAGGGGGGGGGGGGGTGAAAAAAGTTGTAAAACATGGCATGTGTAGCTATGTGGGCAAGAGATTGCCTTCGTTTCTTCTTGTTTGATTGTTTAGCTTGATGAAACCTACAATGTAGAGCATCAAAGAAAGCACAGAAAGGCACAACTCATCATTTTGATATGAGATTGCCTTCGTTTCTTCTTGTTTGATTGTTTAGCTTGATGAAACCTACAATGTAGAGCATCAAAGAAAGCACAGAAAGGCACAACTCATCATTTTGATATGAGGTTGAGCAAGTGCGATTTCCATGGGCTGTGGATGGCCAAACTCAGGAGCTTGAGATCTATCCCAGTTCGTGGGGAGCCCCACTTAGAAAGCATGGATAGGCTCCACAAAAGCAACCCTCTCTATCTCTTCTTGTGTACACTAGCGAGTTGCCCCTCATGCCCTCCCACTGTTGCACTCACGCAGGCCCCTTCCAACGTCACGCAGGAAATGGCTGGAGACGGTGCTGAGACGACGGGGCTGTGCAGTGGCGCAGTTGGCTAGGACCCGGGATGGCCGCAGACGCAGGGCAGCCTGGGCGGAGAAGTGGGCGCAGCCGCCGAGGAGAGGGAGAGGAGATGGGGCGACGAAGAGCGCAGGCGATGAGCAGAGGCGCAGCCGCCAAGCATGAAGGGGTAGGCGCTGTTTTTTTTCTTTTTGTTAATATAATAATAAAACAAGAACATAAAAAACGAGGAAAAAAAGAAAAAAGGGCTTTTTTTAAATAAATAAAAAATAGGAAAACGGAATTCTTATTATTATATAAATAAATAAATAATAATAAGGGAAGGTTATATATGTATATATATACACACTGTGAGGGAGGAGGCAGGTGTGGGTGGTGGATGGAGCGAATGTGTAATTGCAAGCGTGATCAGGGTTGGGTGCAAAGGAGTGCGGTGTATGTGTGTGTGACCATGTGCACACGTGGTGGAAGATGTGTAAAGGTACGTGTGAATGTGTTTGCACAACAAATGTGTACGTGCAGGAATGTGTGTGGGGTGTGGTGCACATACATGTGGTGCAAGATGTGTAAAGGTGCATGTGAATATGTTTGCACAATAAATGTGTACGTGCAGGAATGTGTGTGGGGTGCGACGCACATACGTGTGCATAAATAGGTATGCGATGTATGAATATACATGCATGTATACATGTGTGGGTGTATATATGAGTACACGTGTAGATGCAGTGTATCGTGTGTGCACGTGTTTGAGATATAAGTGGGCATGCACACCTAAAGGTGTACGGATGTGTGAATGTGTGCACACGTGCATGTGAATGTGTGTGGTGCGCTCGTTGGTGCAGATGCAAATATGTGTGCACAGGTGGGTGTATACGCATGTAGGTGTGTGCATGTGTAAATGTGCAAGTGTGTGTGCATGTGTGTGAATGCATGGGTGTGTGCGCACGAGGTGCAAAGGTGTGCGCACGAGGTGCAAAGGTATGTGCACGAGGTGCAAATGTATGTGCATGGCATGCTTTTTTTAGACGTTTCTTGTTACGTTTTCGGGTTTTTGTTTTTTTTATAATTCCCGATGAAGATTATAACTATACACTTGAGTGGGGAGGGGGGACTACGTTACGGATTTACACGTGGGCGTTGGATTTGAGGCTTATCGTGCATGCCCTCCGCGAGTGAGGGCAGAGAATCATTTGCCCATCCACGATAAAAGTTTGGATGTCACTGTGGTTGGCTTCGCTAGCACGCTTGATTGAGCTTTGTCTTTCTAGTTCCAGCTTGCAAGTTGGTGTTGTAGCATGACAAATATAGGTGTTATGGGGTCGTGGGTGATATTTTTGAGCCCTGGAATTGGTGTGTGCACAGTCCTCTTTAGGATTTGGCACCGTGTGTGGCTCTTTTATTATGGGAATAGGGATGGGTAAGGCCACTGCACATAGGCATGTTATTGCCTCTTGCTGGTTGCTAGTCCTACGGACTCTTTCGACTTTTCTGAAGGTGGTATCGACACATGAATCGAGATGCAAGCCAGTGCTCTTCGTTCCTACTTAGCATTGGAGTTAGCATCGTAGGCATGGATTTTGGTCTCCACTCCATATTTGGTATGCCATTTGATGGCATGGTTGTAGAGGCTTATAGTGTAGGTTTTCCTGACTTTGAAACCCAAATATATGGGTTCCCTTTGTAGTTAAAGCAATAGAATTTCTAGTATCAGGTCTATCGACTAATGGCTGCCCTTCTATAGCCCTAAGCAACATATCTACTCCATATTTGATATTGCTACTACCCTCCTCTAGCATGTAAGGAATGTGATTTGTAGCTTCAATTGGTGATGTTTCACTACAACAGAATGAGGGTCTAGTAGCGACAATAGCAGCGTTCTTATAACTAGAAGGGTAGCTAGGTGTCCAGCCATTTTCGCTGCTAGAAACACTGCTATTTTTGCTGCAGCGGTTTCGCTGCTAGAAACACTGCTATTTTTGCTGCAGCGGGTTCGCTGCTCAGCAATGAAAATAGCAGTGTTTCCACTTTTTGAAGGAGTTCATGAGCTCCAAGTTCGCAAGTACATGCATATGATTCATGACTTGCTTTCCTCGTGCATCCATCATGAGGGTACCATCCACATCCATGGTGTATGGTAGGAGGCGTGGATCGAACGGTGGAGTGGATCTCTTGGGAGCTGGCTCACAATGTGTAGATGAAGAGCCCCCTTGTTGGGGAGATGCATCGAGAGACCTAGTGTTGCTTTTGCCAAAGCAAAAGCAGCCTGCTCCCCCCCCCCCCCCCGCTAGCACATCTACTACCTCCTCAGACTCCCTACTACGTTGTCGTGGTGGGTGAAGATGGACGTGAGGGAGCGGGGGTAGAGGAAGTGGTGTAGACTCATCACAACCATATTGTGATGGGCTTGCACCACTCAGACCTGCGCCACTCGGCCTTGCGCCTATCTAAGGCGTGGTCTGCCCCGACTGAGCAAGTGGGGTAGATTGTCCCCATTGGCCAAGTGGGATAGTCTGTCTCCCCATGGCATCGACTGGCCTGATTATAAGCTCGCCTGCATATAAGATTAAAATATAAGACAAATAGAAGACATAAAAGATTAACTTTGTGTATGTGAAAAGGTTTGATGGAACCATATCTATGTCTATGTAAATTGTGACCAAGCTTGCTGCCCATATCGTTCATTTATAATGGACATCAGATTGGCCACATCGGGATCTTGTGAGACGGACATTGCTGCTACATACATACATAGGCAACAAAACACGATTACCTCTAACCCAAGCCATACTTAAAGCTTTGACAAAGAATACAACATATGATATTAGAACATTGTTTAAAACCTCCTATAATACTGATTAGACAAGCAGGGTAGACAGTGTCCCTTTTGGATGATAGCTTCTGAGAACTTTCCACACGCTCCCCACTATTAAAGCTAAAGGCAACTCCTCTTTTGCAAGAGAAGGATAGTGAGAAGATTGAGGACTCCCCCTCCACTATAACCACCTACTCGTGGGCTGCTATAGACGTTGTGGAGTAACGAAATTTCGCTGCATGGAGCACTGCAGGGTCGCGAAATTTTGTTGCATGGAGCACTGCAGGGTAGCGAAATTTTGCTGCATGGAGTAGCGAACGGAATCCCCGACATCCCGACAAAAAAAGCATTGCTGAGAATGGTAAATCATTTTGAGCTGGTCTAGGAGAAACATCCATCGATAGAGCTTTAGAATTGATGCTAGCAAGCTCCAAACTCTCTCCATCAGCTAAAAAGGTATCTGCATCTGATATACGGGTTCATGCTGCACACCATTAGATTCCATCATCATGTTTTCTACCTGTACAGCTCCACAATGTCATGATCACTAACCCATGATGTAGGCCACAAATCCGTGGGATTAGGCAAAGATGATTTTGGATTTGAGAAAGGTGCATTCCCAGACTGCCTCAAAAGGCTGATGGAGTGGAGCTAAAAAAATGGCAAGTTGAGGATATTAAAGATACCTAGGTGAAGTGGCTAGAGTCATGGGGAAATCAGGTGTGCATCCAAGCCATTTCCCTCACAGCAGTAAGTAACAGAGGAGCTGCATGAGGGTGAAAATGTACAACACGAAGAGAACGTCGTGTTCTTAGTACAATGGCAGGAGAAGTTGTATCTTCCTCCTGCGTGCTATATTGCCATTCATAAAGCTTATGACCTGAAGCAACATTTAGTAGTTTCCCTTGAGCATGAAATGCAATTGAAGTAATAGGCCTATAAAAATCTCCCGCGCGTGCCGCCGGGGGGGGGGGGGGGGGGAGGGGGGTCACTCATAAATATGTAAGTATAGCACGTGGGTTCAACAGATGGGATTTTTAAAATCCTTATTTTATACATTTTTTTACATACAGAAGGGTACCATTTAAAGGAGATATTCACAGGTTGAATAGAAAAAGGGTGTGTTTTATTTATGAAAAATTCACAGATAAGGGGTTTTTTAAAATAGTCCTTGAACGCACGTGATATAGTTTACATATAGTGAACCCCCCGTCGAGATAAAAATCATGTGATGCAATGCATTCTACCGTGTTTGCATCCCAGATCTTCACTTCATTATCAAGGATCCCACTTGCCAGTATGTCTTATCGGGAAAGCCTACCACCCAAGGAGTACATCGACGATGGATCACACAAAGTCTTCAGGCATGATCCGATTTTGCAGCAAATGATTTTGACAGTATGAACACCATGAGTTGTAAGTATGGTTCCATTAGGGCTGAATGAAGTTGCTATTGTAGAACGAGGAGCCATCTGTGCAGAGGATAGAACTTCGCTATACAATGTCTCAGCAAACTTTGCCTCCAACCATGCTATGAGTGTATGTTTTGCAATGGTTGCCTCATGCCTCAGTCCAAACGTGTTAATACTACATCTGGCTGATCCTCCCCCACAACTTATTGAAGGGCCACCTCACAGTAGGAGACACTTAGAACTCTCCGTGACAACAGCCTTGTCACATTTCCCCAAAGTGCAAAGAAGATGTTGAGGCCTGTAAAGTTGATGAACTTATAAAAGTTTCGTAGTAGGTGAACTTGTCATGCCGTCTAATATCCTCTTCCCACAACATCAGACGTCACCAAAAACAACTGAAATGTTCGTGCGCTTTGGCCATAAACCCCTGAGCGGGTGTCCTATTGTGGACCGCCGGCTACTCTTGCCAGCTTACACTGAGCACTGGCACGCCGGTTGTATGGTGGTTGCCTAGCTTGTAGCCTTTGTCTCGCTGTTGGTCGTGTTATTGCTACATAGGGCACAACACGAAGCTATTTGAGAAGGGGACGGGTTGACGTGGTTGCTGTCACACGAAGTTGCAGCTGGCTATTTGAGAAGGCGAGGGGTTAACGTGGCTGCTCTCTCACACACTGCCGTGAGCGGCCGTGTGGTTATGGATGTCATCCTTGCACATCTGTGTGCTACTGTTGCCCGCTTGTCATAAGAGACGCTTGAGAGGGAAATTCCCAATTCCAATTCCAATTCGAGAGAGAGAGAGCTGTGTGCGCCTCAACGAGAGAGAGAGAGAGCTGTGTGTGCCTCATGAGAGAGGAGATAGAGAGAGAGCTCCTCAAGCTGCCATGGTCTGCTTGCAAAGAGCTCACGATTGGTTGTCTCCACTCACCCACCCAAAGATTAAAAAATAAGGTTCCTTATCCTTTGTTCCGGTTAGTATGGACTCTTGTGGACACACTAAGTGAGAGAGGAATGGCTCCTCTTTATCTCCCAGCAAGAATGAGGAATCTCCCCATCCCACTGGGCTATATGTAGGGACTTGCCTTCCCACACTAGCCCGGACGCCCACCCAGGCGTCTCACCACTGAACCCCCGACTCACTCACTGCCCGCTCTCCGACATGTGGTCTCGTAGTCCGGTCGAGCCCACATACACGCTACATGCTACGTGACATTTGTGCACTTTTCGCAAGCATAAAAAAGCTACAGAGATTTTGTAGTCTTGCATTTGAGGTTGGGTTCAAACTAGAGCAATAGAAAAGGGTGGCATCTAAGGTGGCAAAAGAAAGTTGGCTGAAAATCTATGTATCATGGATTTTCAAAGGGAAGAAACACTTTCGACCTATCTTGCATTTGGGGTTGGTTTCAAACTAGAGCGATGGAAAAGGGTGACATCTAAGGTGGCAAAAGAAGGTTGGTTAAAAATCCACATCACGGATTTTCAAATAGGAGAAACACTTATGGCCTATAGGGGTCATCTGTTTGGCAGAGCATTTCACAAGAAGACCACTACAGGTTTACCCCTAAAGACCGAAAGCGTTTCTCGCCTATGGGATTTGAAACATTTCACAAGAAGACCACTACAAGTTGCAATTCGTGGGATTTAAACATAGGATTGACTTGTGTTTTGATAAAGACAAGAGCTCTAACCACTTGGGATATGCCCATTTGTTGATGTCAATAGGTGTGGGATTACTTCCAAGTTCTAACATTAGAAGCATTGTGTGTGAACTGCTGGGGAGATTTCATGGGGGAGATGTTTAGCATCAAAGTTGCAACTAGTTTGAAGTTTGGCCACCACTTCCAAGACACGGATGGTAGAAGCCTTCCACCGGGACTCTTGTGAATGCCCTTAAGTGTGAGTTGCTTTTGCCTTTTCCACACGTGTGAGTCTAGGACATAAAAAGCCTTATCTTCTATGCCCAATCACGGTGTCACAAATCCTATCCTACATCAACCTCTTGTATTCATACTGTAGTCTGCACGAAAACAGTTGCACTCGCTGTTTATCGCTTGATCGGAAGCTATGGCGACAGCTACCGCAATGGCGCAAACTTCTTCCATGGTATCATCCCCTTCGATGCCCACGTCCTCCTCTAGTGTAGCTACCCATCGTCTCAACAACTCTTTCTTTGGCAAGGGCCTTGGGTTAGGCGCTGCATTACCTAAGAAGATCGTCGCGAGGCCAGTAGCTACACGAGCTCAGGAGAAGGTGAGTGTGTCTGTGTCCGCCATGGTTTTTAATGAAACGAGAAAATGTGGGTAGTCAGAGCGATTGTTGTGATTGAAGGTGAGCGGCGGGCTGAGTTTCAGGGTTCTGAAAGTAGCCACATTGTAGTATGATTTGCGTGGAGCGATGTTTAATGGTGATTTCTTGTGTATACTGTGCAGTATCAAGTGATCGAGCCTTTGAATGGAGACCCTTTCGTTGGTGGGTTAGAGACGCCGATCACTTCGAGCTCACTGATCGCGTGGTATTTGTCGAACTTGCCTGCATACAGGACGGCAGTGAGCCCTCTTCTAAGAGGCGTGGAGGTCGGTCTGGCCCACGGATTCCTATTGGTGGGCCCTTTCGTGAAAACGGGTCCGCTGCGCAACACGGAGGTGGCGGGCGCGGCCGGCTCTCTGGGCGCAGCAGGGCTGGTGGTGATCTTGTCGGTATGTTTGACAATCTACGGCGTGGCGCAGTTTAAAGAGGGCGCCCCATCCTTCGCTCCGTCGCTTACTCTCACGGGGCGGAAGAAAGAGGCTGACAAGTTGCAGACCGCCGAAGGGTGGGCGAGCTTCGCCGGCGGCTTCTTCTTTGGCGGCCTATCCGGTGTGGCGTGGGCGTACTTCCTCCTCTACGTCCTGGACCTCCCCTACTTTGTCAAGTGATTGTACTCAAAGAGTGATTATCCACCGCACAATGTAATTATCGTTGGAATTAACTATATTGCCTTTTGGCTTTGCTGATCAGTGAACTAATTCATGGCATTTACATTTCTGATTAGGATTACAGAGACGTTCAGCTGTATTATTCGCAGATGTTTCAATCTGCACAAGGTTTCTCCCACACTGGTCTCTGTGGAATGAAAGCAGTAGCTGCTCTACTTCAGTTATTAATGATCAATCACTGCATTCAAGCTTTTGATTATGAATAAGCAAAATGCAATCTGAGATTTTTTTGAAAATTAGCATGTCATCTAAGAAATTTAGCAATTGTGATTAGGAGTGGAATCCACTCCTAAAACATGAGCGTTGACCTCCATTAGATTGAATTAAAGTGGGACAGTTAATTTTTGTTCATGCATTTCATAAATTTTTATTTCATCTTTGAAATGACACTCTAGATTCCTTTTCAGTGTATTAGGGTAAATTAAAGTGGGACAATTAATTTTTGTTCATGCATTTCACAAATTTTTATTTCATCTTTAAAATGACACTGTAGATTTCTTCTTAGTGTGAGAAGTTTTTAATCAATGAATGGGACCAATCTGAGCTCATAAAAGTTGATTTGAATGGAGTCATGTAGATTCCTTCTTAGTGTCAGAAGTTTTTAATCAATGAATGTGACCAAGCGGAGCTCATAAAAGTTGATTTGAATGGAGTCCACACCCACTGAAAACACACATAATATTTTGGGCATGCTATGAACATCACCTGTGAGAACATGGAAAATACCTATTTCTGACCACCTTGCATGCTTAACCAACTAGAAAGCTCATCCGAGAAGTTGACATTGGTCTCCACTAATAGCTCATGTGACAACCTATTATAAGAATTATCAATGAGCCAAAAAGCATCACCATTAGGAATACATTAGGAGTGGGTGTATGTGTACCATTTGGCTAAACATGTGTATAATCTCCTTGAAAAGTGCTCATTGGGCATTTGGTAATACCACTTTTATCTCCATATAAGATTTAAGACTCGTAACGGAGAACTTATTCGCCTCTGTTTATAACTCCAAATGGAGGTATAGCTTTTGGTTGGAGGCGTGCATACATATGTGTGGGAGGCTACTATGTGTGCTTTTGGATCCTTCTTCCTTAAGTAGTATAGGTTGTAAAGCCTTTTCCATCCATTTGAGTTGAGCCCTCACTATAAGAAAATGGTGGGTTGCTAGCGCGTATACTAGCACCCATTCATGGCATCCAAAGTGCCCCGAGCATTGGTATGCATGCTGATATTAGCTTTGGTACATGATAGCTGGTATAGGCATTAGTATAAGCAACGATACTATTGTTCACCGGCATGTAGATTAGCACTGATACCGATGCATATACTGGTGCTCTGTGGTGTCGATTTTTTTTGGTAGAATAGTGCATCTAGAGCTACTTCAGATTTCTATACCATTATGCCATCAAAACTGGATAGAGTACTCAGCCCAACTGTACTCAAACTTGACAGAACATGAGAGTTTTATATTATAAATGACATTGATAGTTACAAATTTCCATATTTACATTCAGGTGTACAACACCATATATATGCCAAAAAGGCAAGCCTACAAGGAAATGAAGGTGTCATTCAGTCCCACGTACAGGTGGAGTCCAACTGACAAGCCTAATCACCACCAAGATCGGGCATATCTGCACTTGTTGTTGCTTCCTAATTGATGGGCATGCCCTCCAACTCTAATTGCTCGAGGAGCGCCTGCGTGCCATACTTTTAAAAAAGCATACTTCTCCTCGCCCCATAAATGGGACATGACCATGCTCTCTTGCATGAACAAGTTTGCAAAGTAGAATACATGCAACTAATACACAACATAGAGAGTAAAATGTAAGAGAGTAGTAAAAAACTTACAAAGTACTCATGGAAGGTCTTGTAGCAAATGGTTACGATTGGTTGTGAAACACTTTTATGCAGAGTTAGAGAATTAAAACATACTTGTTTAATCTCGTTTCACATTTATTATATCTAAAAGGCACTAGATAAATTGCTAAATACATCTTATGATGATATTAAACCCACTAATATTGGTTGTCTTCAAGTGTGGTAGCAACCAATGCAATTGGTAGAAAGTGTACCACCTTATCTGCCTTTTGTTGGCTGTATTTATCAGGCATGTCCCTCTTCTCTACTTGGATCATCCACCACTCTTCATCATCTAGCCAAGTCGATTTTGGCTTCCCCTCCTTCGAGGCATCCCTTGCCTCGAATCTCAGTGATGCAATGGTTTTCACCATGACCCTATTGATCCAATGATTAGGGACTACGTCGCCTAGGAGTGTACTTGCTCTTAATCTGTGAGATGATAGAGTTATTTTTATCTTGATCCAAGGTGTCCCAATTCTTTATCCTTCATGGGAAAATTGAATTTTGAGGAGTTGGTGGATACGCTCTTTCATCTCCTTCCCTACATCGTCCATAACCACAGTGCCACTGCACACATGATAAACTTTCTTGCTTGTTGGTGTGCAAGGAGTGTAAGGACTTTGACAGTGTGTGTGGTGTACTAGATATGGAGGAGATGGGTGGGTGCACATGTTGTCGGCTCATAGCATCCATGGCACCACCCCCACCACAACCACTCCCACCACCACTGCTATGTCTATGCATAGACGAGCGACGAGAAGGAGTGTGCACTTGTGTCTGTGAGGAGGGAGAGGGGACCGGTGTGACTGCAGTGGTAGAGGGACCTGAGGGCTCAGCCCCACCAAGGTGCTGCTATGGGCGATGGCTCTGCTTGGGAGATGCCTATGATAGAAGTCTTCAGGGATCATAGCTTGTGGTCTAGGCATGAATGAAAAATCTAGAGAACCCTTGCTATGGGTATATCTGGGCATGTCTAAAGGCGTGTAACCCTATGGAGTGTTGGCCACCTCGCTAAACACATAAACTAGAAGTTAAGCTTGGCGTACACATATGCATGACAAAGCCTACACAACTATTTAGAAGTTATGCGAAAGCAAAGCATAGGCTTGGCTATGCATAGCCATGGTCGTGTAAATGTTTGGCTATGCATAGGCATGCCATGGTGGTTTGCAAGGAAAACCACCATGGCATGCCTATGCATAGCCAAGCCTACACATGGGCATGGCTATGCATAAATTTACTTTGACATAGGCTTGGCTATGCATATCCATGGCTATGTGTAGGCTTGGATATGCATAGGCATGCCATGGCGATTATCGTGCAACAACCGGCATGCCTATGAAAACTGCCAGCAGCAGCAAAGCTATGCCTATGGATAGCCAACAATCATACACGCTCCCCATGGCTATGCATAGCCAAGCCTACACCTAAGAAAAGCATAGGCTATGGCTATGCATAAGAGTTATGCATATGCATAACACTTCAAGCATAGGCTTCATGCCATGGAGGTTGTACTAGGGAAACTTCCATGGCATGGTTATGCATAGCCAAGCCTACACACGACCATGGCTATGCATAGCCAAGTCTACATCTAAGCAAAGCATAGGCTATGGGTATGCATAAAGCTTTTTGAATAAGCCTTATACATAAGGCTTCATGCATAGGCTTCATGCATAAGACTTATGCATAGGCCTCATGCATAGGCTTCATGCATAAGACTTATGCATAACACTTCAAGCATAGGCTTCATGCATAAGCCTAGGACCACCACCTACATTAAAGGATAATATATATAAAAATAATGCTCCCAATCACTCGGGGGTGCACGTATGCATGCATAAAGAAATAGGGAGGGGAAGGGAGCTTACCTCAACGGATAAGAGTGTGTGTGTAGGGATGTTGAAACCCACGACCTTAAAAAATAAAACATTCATATATATTAAGCATAAGCCTTATGTAAAAAGAACTCTACATTAAGCCTATGGTCTATTCATATAGCCTTATGCATAAAACAATCTATGGCATAAAGCTTTATGCATAAGCCTTATACATAAGGTTTCACGCATAGGCTTCATGCATAAGACTTATGCATAACTCTGTAAGCATAGGCTTCATGCATAAGCCTAGGACCACCACCTACATTAAAGGACAACACAAAAAAATAATAATGCTCCCAAGCATTGGGGGTGCATATATGCATGCATAAAGAAATAGGGAGGGGAAGGGAGATTACCTCAAAGGAGAAGAGTGTGTGCATAGGGATGTCGAAATCCATGACCTAAAAAAATAAATCATTCATATATATTAAGCATAAGCCTTATGCATAAAGAACACTACATTAAGTCTATGGTCTATTTATATAGCCATAAAACAGGCTATGTATAAAGCCTATGAAGCCTATGGATGAAGCATAGCCTTATGCATAAAGCTTGATGTAAAAGCTATCCATAAAGCTTTATGCATAAGGCTTATGAATAGGGTTTATGCTTAGGGCTTTATGTACAAGGCTTCATACATAAGGCTTATGCATAGCCTTCTTCATGCATGGCCTTCTTCATGCATAAGGCTTTATGCATGGCCTTCTTCATGCATAAGGCTTTATGCATAGACTTCATACATAAGGCTTATGCATAGCCTACTTTATGCATAGACTTCATACATAAGGCTTATGCACAACCTACTTTATGCATAAGGCTTATGCATAAAGCCTTTGCATGAGCTTTATGTATGAAGCTGTATGCATAAGGCTTATGTATAGGCTTCATGCATAAGGCTTATGCATAGCATGCTTCATGCATAAAGCCTTTGCATGAGCTTTATGTATGAAGCCGTATGCATAAGGCTTATGTATAGGCTTCATGCATAAGGCTTATGCATAGCATGCTTCATGCATAAAGCCTTATGCATGAAGGCTTATGTATAGGCTTATGTATAGGCTTCATGCATAAAGCCTTATGCATAGGCTATGAATAAAGCCTTATGCATGAAGCTTTATGCATAAGCTTATGTATAAGGCTTTATGCATAGCCTACTTCATGCATAAAGCCTTATGCATAGGCTATGCATAAATCCTTATGCATGAAGCCCTATGCTAAGACTTTATGCATAAAGTCTTTATGCAAAGGCTTATGCTTAGGGCTTTAAGCATAAGACTTCATACATAGTTTATACAAGAAACATAGCCTTATGCACAAGGCTTTATGCATGAGCCTATGCATAAGGCCTTGGCTATGCATGAAGCATAGATTTATGCAAGCATAGGCTATACATAAAGCCTATGCCTTAAGGCTTTATGTACTTAAAACACAAATGCATATAAAAAACATGCTCCCAAGCACATGGGGGTGCACAAATGGGAAAAAAACTAACAAAAGAAATAGTTAGGGTTTAACCAACATACTAGCTAAAGCTGGTGTAGAGAGCAAGGGTTCGTGAAATATACACAAAACAAAAAAAAGAACAGTGCAAAATTAGTAGATTAGTGGCTAATTAGGGCAAAATAAATCATTAAGGCAAACCCCCTTGTGATTTTACCTTTATGATAGAGAGAAAGAGAGGAAGAAAACCGCATGAAAAACAATCAGATGCACACACAAACACAGATCCATTACAAAAGGGAAGTTAAAATCATGTAAAAGAGGGGTAAGGGCAAGAGAAACATGAAAAAAACCTATATTTGCAAGCTTGGGCAAGAGGCCATGGTGTGGCAAAAGCACGTTAACAAGAACTTTTAGAAATTTTGATTATGTGATTTTTATAGATGTCGGTATGTTCAAGCGTATATATCGACGTGTATACCGACGCTTATACCAACACTTTGCAAATGCATTTGAATTTGAACCTTTCTAAATTGATTTTCTGCCCCCTCAAATTTGAAATTCCATTTCCCATTGGTGACCGCGACAAGCTTGGTCTCCCAATATAAGAGACCTCAATTAGCCCAAATAAAAACATTCTAACAAATGTGTGCACAACATGGTAGACATGGAGCAACAAAACACTAGCGTGCTGGTGTCTAAAAACTTTGGTGATGAGACTGAGCTAGAAAACACTGGTGTACTTGTGCCTAAAAATGATGCCGACATGGAGCCACGAAACAATGGCAACATGGATACCATGGATTCCCAAAACACTGGTGTGGCACCCATATAGATGCCTGTCAATATTGAGGAGAGATGCATGTGCCCATGCACACGTTATAAGTACCAAATCGCTCGAAAACAATGAATTTGATGCATGTATGGTACATATCCAATGGAACATCTACAAAACCTCCATTTTTGCTCCCATAAGGACCCTAGTATGATTGTTAAGCTTGTCAACTACTTGGAAATCCAGCCCTATAGGACACTACCAGATAGTGTTTTTAGGACAGGACACCGAACAAGGCAAAATATACAACACAACACTCCACAAGAACCCATCCAATCACCTCAACAACAAGAGAACATATTTGAAGAAGAGTTGATGGACGAGATGTTGGGTGTACATAATTAACAGACCATGGACTAGAGGATTATGGTGAGGAGGACAATAGCCCAAACAACATGGCATCAAGATACAACACATGAAGAAGAGGAATTGCATAACCTCACATGCCTACCACTTAATATGTGAGCTCGGATATCTAAATTACGTACATGCCTATCTATGTTCAGCTTTACAATCAATGTTTGGGTGGTCTAATTCAAGCGTATCACAACTATTTAGGTGTGAATGGCATGTGTAGATGAATTTTTTTGGTTGTGTATAATGTACATGGTGTTGATTAAGAATACATGTTTCATCTTGGCAGGTTATTAAAGGACCATATCTTGCTGAAGGGAAATGAGATGCCAAGCTCTTGTGCGGAGACCAAGCGATTGTTAGCTGCGAGGACTGGCATGGACTACAATTGTATCCATGCTTGTCCTAATAACTATATCCTTTATTGACATGAATACATAAATCATCAAGAATGTCCAAGCTGTGGGGGCCTAGATACAGGCAAGATGTTTAGGGAAAAAAGGTTCCTACAAAAGTTCTCACACTTCCCTATCATACAATGAATAAAGCACATGTTTAGGTGTCAATCTATAACAAGTTTAATGACATGGCATTGATCTAATAGATCATCAGTAGAAAATGTCATGCATGTCCCAGTCGATTTCCTTGCGTGGAGACACTGAAGAGAAATGGTCTATTTTTAAAGAAGAGCCTCATAACATTCATCTCGGGCTAGCAAAGGATATTGTGAATCCATTTGGTTTACGAAGTTCATCATGGAGCATATGGCTTGTCTGCCTTGTGAATTATAACCTTCCACCATGGTTGGCAATAAAGAAGGGCCATCTCTTACTATCATTAATAGTCCCAGGAAAGTACAAAGTAAAGAACATGGATGCATACTTGGCCCCATTGGTAGAGGACCTTCGAACACTTTGGGATGACATTCAAGTTCACGATATGTCCAAGTGCTTTGGGCAAAGAGTTATGAATGTACAAGGAATACTTATGTGGACTGAATGATTGGCTAGGCTATGCAGAATGCTCAGGATTCTTGCTGGCATTCATTTGTTGCTAGTTTCTACCAGCCAGATCACCTTCATCATTATTGGCTTAGCCAGGTTGTGAGCAAAGAGCACTAGTTGTAGTCATTTTGTTAGTGTAACTTTCTAGGAGGCTCAGCTTGACATCATCAAACCAGAGCACAAGTTTACCACATCCTTAGTGTTGGGTGCAAGAGTCGTGCAAGGAGCGGGGACACACATGTGGGTTTCATCATGCACAAGCGTAGGATCGACTCCACCTATCTACTACAAAGCACAATGTCATTAGCTCAGCAGAGCAAGGCATAGTTAACGTGTGACCACAACACCGTCGTTAGCTCATTTTAGCAAGGCGTCATGGAGGCTCAGCACCAGACAGAGTTAAAGCACCTTCATCGCCTCTCTGAGGCTCATTGCCTGGTTCTCCGAGATAGCCAACTTCGCTCAACCATGCTTGTTCAAGGCTCAGCATAGGCATCAGAGTTTAAATTATCGTCTATAGCATTGCTTCATTTTCATTTTCATTTTCATCTCACTTGGTACAACACTTTCAAAGCTTCATCGCCTTTGCTTGTAAGGCTCAGCCAAAGGCATATAACACTTTCATATCTTCATCGCCTTTTCTTACAAGGCTCAGCTAACGTTTTAAAAAAATAAGGAAAAAAAGAAAGGGGAGGCAAGCTTCATTGAGCGAAAACCTCTTCGGTGCGGAGACAATGTGGGAGTGAAAAAAAAAATAGAAGAAGGAGCACATTTTTCTTTTCCTTTTTAGTATAAAAAGACTCCACTTAGGGTTTGTGTGTTGACACCACACCCTAAGTTTTTGGCCACTCCACATTTCCTATTATTTGGCTATCCCATTTACACTAGGGCTAGTTCATGCATAGAGGCATGTTTGGGGTGATCTATATTCAATGCGCATCTTGTTTACACTTAGTGGTGTCTTGTGAGGAGAAATTGTTCACATGCCCTTGCACATTGTGGGTGGGTTTATTCATACGTTTTGAGTTCCCTTGGTGAGTTTTCATGCATGTGAGGTGTGCCATACATGTTGATGCATTATTTGGACTTGTTCACACGTGATATGCATTTTGTGCAGTGTTAGCATTAATTCACACATATTTTATCATTGCTATCACTATTTGTGCCTTTATAGCCTTGATTACACGTGTTAGCACATTTTTGGCTTATGTCACACATTTGGGGAATTTTGTGAGTTCATGTACACACCTTAGGCCTTATTGGTGTTTGTTCACACATGCCTCATAATTTGGGCATTTTGGATGTTCGTATGGCGCCAAGGTGTAACATTGTGTATGCATGCCATACAAGTGAGTTGTATTTATATCATGATTATCATATGTTTAGCTCGGATAAGCAGGTAGCATGATCATGTTATTCGATGAGCACACGATTGTGCATACCTTCATTCCTTTGTATGGTATCAGATAAGGAGCTATGTGGCCTACTTGGATTTCATTGATCGATTTGGGACCCTTTGCACACATACCAACACTTCTGGGAGGAGTGGTATGTGTGCAAGTATGGGTTTGATCCATATTATTCTGTTGAGGATGATGATGATGTTCATGCTATGACTATTATAGATGATAGATGCATCAAGCTATTCTTTTAGGATTTCTATTTGCGGAGATATCACTAGTAGGACAACTTCTTCTAGCATTCATAGCATTCAAGGCAGTCTTCATGTGGATAGAGTTCATGTATTTGAGGAGTCAGGTATAGTGCATGAGAGTAGCAATTATTTTTCTCAGATTAGACCTTGTAGGAGAGGTAGGATTGTGCATATGGATCTAGAGAGCATTGTATTTGAGAAAAATCATTGCTACTAGAGAGTACTGTATTTGAGATCTAGTGATTAGAGAGATTGACCTATCTTTGGATATAGGTTATATATGGATTCCATTGATGGATACAGACCATGACCATGATTTTAGAGATTGTGAGGATGACATGGCTAGTGATTTGATGGCTGATGATCATATCCATAGGAGATCCATAGTAGATCATATGACATAGATCTTGAGAGATTTGCATTTGATCTAGACAGCTCCTGAGATCCTATACTCTTGGAGATAGATTTATCATGGGATGTGGATCACATAGGGGTATCATTGATCGAGATAGATCATGTTTATGAGGATGACCTTGGAGGCCTTGGAGATGTCATAGATGATGATTTAGGAGATGATACCATTTATCTTTCATGTGAGGATGACTATGATGATGTTGATGATTATATTGATATGTTGGATGATCATTACACACATAGAGGGTCTCTCACATGGAGATATTATGCATGGGTCAGATCATACTCATACATACATTGATATGGTGGATCATACCTTTGACTTTTCGAGTGGTGCTACATGGGACAATGGCATGGGTTCACATTTGATTCTACATTAGGCCGACCTCCAGATGAGTTCATTTGGCTCCCATGGGTGTCTACATGATCGTATGATCTTTAGAGTTGGGATATTCATCTTTGGGTGCATTCTATGTCACTTGAGATGTATGATGGATGATTATGTGGCACGACACTCAGATGCTCCTTCAACACAACTTTGTCTTAGCCTATACAATGATTCTTTTACGCCAAGTGTGATGGTTACATTTGGTTGACTCCACGGATGTAAGATTTACATTATGGTCACGAGGATGGATTTACAAGTTTTCCTTATGACCTAGGAGCTAGTGCATCGACATTGGAGGTCCATGATGTGCACTATATCTATCCATTTGACCCAGGAGGGTTGACCATCTGCATCATCAACATTGGCTCTTCACATTTTCCATTCAATCTCGGTGGTTAAAGGGCCATTGCTTTGGAGTCTACATGGCTTGGGTTTCTCTTTTATCTAGGCGGATGTGGTTGTATGGATTACTTCATCTTTGGGGGGTGACATTCGTATCTTTTCCATTTGATCCTTGAGGATGCCCAACTAGCCTCATCATCAATAGGAGTCCTTTATCTTTTCCATTTGACCCCGGGAGTCATGAGATTCATTTATTACTATTGGTGCTCTGCGATGGCGACATTTGGTCATGTATTTGGTTCATTGTATATAGCCTTTATATTTGTTTTTTGCATGACCACCCTTTGATTTTTAGGATGAAATCATTGTAGGAGGGGATGGTTTGTAGTGAAGTAGATTTGGTTGTACATGCACATGGGGAATGGGGCCTAGGCACTTAGGCTTAGAGTCATTTACATGTGTACTTTTGGGGGGCCTTGGGCTATATTAGGCATAGGGCTCATAGGCATTGTACTTTTTTGATCATAGGCATTATACTTTTTTGATCATATTCACTCTATAGACATCTATGTCTTCTTGGTGCTCATGCCCAAGCTTTCATGGCCTTCTTGGCTATTACCTTAAGATGGTGACCCACACCCATGTTGTCACTCCATGGTTTGAGAGGTCAACTTTCTTGCACACAAAATTCCTTATTGGAGTGGTATTTTAATTAATCATCTGCTAGACCCAAGTGTTGAGGTGTCAAGCTCAACACTCACGAGGCGCCTGCATGACCGTTTGACATTTACATCATCGACAGATTTGGTAGCTAGCAGCACTGACATATCTTGGCAGAGATTCTATAGTTGAACTACACTAACTAGTCCACATCTACCCACTCCACTTTAGCATGTTAAAATTATGGACCACTTGTATACACTTTTGTATGTGCGTTAGTAACTTTATCACCTTTGTAGACCTATTTTGTTGAAGAAGAAGAACAACAATTTTCAGCCTGACATCTTGTGTGTTCTCTTCTAGGGTTTGTGAGAGTGTGTGTGTGTGCTTACAAGAGCTCAAGCTCCCTTCTCCTCTCTACATATTTTTATGGTATCAAAGCCTGGTTCATGCTAAGGAGCTGAGTGGCAAGCAAGAGAAGTACAAGAAGCAGTACGAGGGTAAGAGCTTCATCTACTCTTTCCCCTTTGTGTTGGCTACTACACCCTTGTCGGGAGCTCTTTGGGAGGAGGCACCGACAAACGAATTTTGATTGAGGAGCTGTCTTCATGGGAGCGGAGCTTCAAGGCAGCTATACTGTCCTTTGGACTAAAAATTTTGGAGCCGATTACGCGTTTTGGGCATGTCAATGTCTATTTTTTAGTTAGTAGTGCGTTCACGTGCATTGCGCGGGTAAGTTTTGATTCTCTGTATATATCTATTTTTGGAGCTGCAGGAAGGGCAATTGGTTGTGCAGACATTGTGTGTACTACAAAGGGGTCTTTAAGTTGCCATTGGGTGTATGTATGTAAATTGAGGTCACTGGTTATGACAGTTTGGGTGCAATATAGTACCG
Organism: Cibotium barometz; assembly: GCF_041138505.1. Lineage (NCBI taxonomy): Eukaryota > Viridiplantae > Streptophyta > Polypodiopsida > Cyatheales > Cibotiaceae > Cibotium > Cibotium barometz. The sequence goes on along the minus strand of NC_141097.1, from coordinate 15,287,233 downwards.
CTGGGAGAGAGAATACAACAATTTGTGCAAGTCAAAAAAGAGTGCTGTTTTTGGTGTTGAAGACAAGATGTTAAATGGTGGAATTAACCAGATTGTTACAGAAAAGCTTGACAAGAACAACTTCCATGCTTGGAGGTTTAGATTAAGAAATTTCCTGATGGGAAAAGGCTATTGGGATTACATTGAAGGTGAACATGAGGAGGCACTAGAGATACTAAAGATTAATCTAACTGCTCTACAGATGTAAAAGAATACAAGGATTAGAATTAAGGAGAAAGAAAATTCATATATTGGCTTTCTATTAGTATACAATAGGACACTATGATTGGGCATATACAGGAAGCCAAGTCACCCAAGGAGGCATGGGACACCCCAAGTTGTATAAAACTAACACCAAGGCATGAAAGATTCAGTTGAAGAATGAGCTTCATACTGTGGAGAAGAAAAACATGCCTTTGAATGATTATGCCTTAAAGATCAAGGGCATTGTGGAATCTCTTGTATCTATTGGTGTTTCTGTTGATGATGATGATAAGGTGGAAGTATGTCTATGTGGTCTCGAGCCACAATATAAGACATTCGAGATGTCTATTCAGAGTCGGGAGAACATTTCTAACTTTACAGATTTAATGTCAATGCTGATCATTGAAGAAAAGAGTTTGGTTGAAGACCAGTCTTCACAAAACAAAGGCAGCTTGGAGCAACATGCCTTCTACACAAGTATAGGTAGAGGACTAGGTAGAGGCCGAGGGCGTGGCCAAGGTGGGGCTGAATAAGTAATAAGAATTATGGTCAGTAGTGCGCAAGAGTCCTAGGATTCAGAACAACATTACACAGGTGGAAGAGGCCAGTTTAGAGGCAGGGGGAGTCAAAGAGGTTGTGGTAATTGGCAAAGGTAACATAATGATACACGAGGCTAATAAGTGAGTAGTAGCCCTTGAATTTATAGGCTCATGAGAGGGAGGTGCCTAGAGCCCTTGATTCTCTCCACCTCTCTATGATTACTCAGCTGACTCACCTACTAAAAGGTGGTGCCCCAGTCAAAGAAAGATAACTACTAGACCTACACCCAGCTACTCTAGTAATTTGAGCCTTCTAACCTTAGAACAAACCACTCTAAGGTATCACTAAGAAAACACACTAACAATGGATACGCAATCACATATTTCTAACAGGGGAGGTAGGGAAAAGAGAGATAATGCCTTTTCTCTCCAAAATGGTGGAAAGTGAGAGAGAGGGAGAGATATGGGTTAGTGTGAGGGAGAGATATGGGTTAGTGTGAGGGAGGTAGAAGAGAGATGATTCATTTTCTATCCAAAATCCATGAATTTGAAAAAGAGATGTTTTCATAATGATGAAAAAGTCAAATATATAAAGTGAGCTAGAAATCTAGGCACTAGGCCCCAAATATAGGGATAAAAGTACACTTTTTAGAGCAGACACAGAGGAATCACTCAATAAAGGGACCTTTTCACCCTGGATTAATTAACTTAATCAGTCTCTGAGCAATTCCTTTAGTAGAGGGCCAATTTTTTTCCCATATTAGCCCTAATGGATAAGAAGTTTCCTTGGAAATTGTACAGATTATATGAGAAGAAATTCTTAAAGGAAATGAGTAGGTAGACTCATGACTTACGTGTCCAGACTCACAGCTCACATGTCTAGACTCAGGGATCTCACATATCCAGACTCATAGCTCATGTCTTTAGGCTCAAGGCTCTCACGTATCCAAGGACATAAGAAGTTTCCTTGGAAATTATAGTCAGGTACAGATTGTATAATAAGAAAACCCTTAAAGGACATGAGTACCTGGTAGACTCAGGACGACTCACGTGTCCAGACTCATAGCTCACATGTCTAGACTCATGGCACTCACACAGCTCATGTCTTTAGGCTCACGGCTCTCTCACGGATCATGTCTTTAGGCTCATGGCTCTCACATCTTTAGGCTCACATGTGTTGAATCACATGTTTGACTCACATTCTTTTTCAAGGAATGTGAGTTTACATCTCCCAA